>NW_016166727.1:3703-23377 GCF_001687245.7 Rhagoletis zephyria | reverse complement strand
GATGACCCCACTAGTAACTGCTTGCACAGCATGGTATTGTGCGCCTTGACGGGGAGTATTTCGGTCACGTAAGTCATCCCTTGGCGGTCCGATGTGCCGTCTTTTGGCAAGTCTGTAGTTTCAAGCATGGTTTAGGGCTGGCCNCCTTGGCGGTCCGATGTGCCGTCTTTTGGCAAGTCTGTAGTTTCAAGCATGGTTTAGGGCTGGCCGGCTAATTACCTTGTAGGGTGCCAACAACGTTTCCTTGTCTTTGCCTTAGGTGCTGTCGACTAGAAATCTGAGGACCTTGTTTCGGCTCTGTACTCTATTGACAAATTGCGTTTATGTGCGCCGATAAAAAGGTAACTCCGAGATCTGAAGCAACCACCACAGTCTCATCCATTCTACATTACCTTAGAGGTTGTGACGTGTTTTATGGAGGCATTATGACCACGGTCTTGACATTGCCAAGGAGCGGCTGCTTTAGGACAACAAATCCCATGCGGCCAAATGTGCGCTATTTAGTTCATATCAAAAATTATTGATAGGGTTCGCCGATCTAAACAGGTTTAGGTCACCGAAACAATAGTCCGAATTAACATCTAGCCAATGAAGCGGTATCACAACGGAGCCTGCTTAGGAATGAATGTGCCTTCGTCCGAGATCTGAATGAAAGCAACCACCACAGCCTAATATGACCCATCGTATCTTAGAGGATGTGGATTTTTTTGTAGTGGAATTGTGTCCATGGCTTCGAGATCGCCGAGCAACAGCTGCTATAAGTTAGTAATTTTAAATTTCATGCGACACGCATCGAGCAAAGGTCTATAGATTGATAAGTCGAAAAATTACCCGCGTTAAAAAGAACCTCGGCGAAATACGCATTATTTATTGAAAGGTCTTTCATATTAAATTTGTGGCACGTTCTTTTACGTGGTGATAATCTGTTGAAAAACGATTTTGGTGTTTTCCGATCAAAACTAACAAAAGAACAGCCTTCGGTCGTGGAAAATCCCTAGTCATTCCGGCAGGTAGAACCGGCTGTCGTAGGAAAGCGACTCTCGACTTACGAATGCCGTGATATGAGCCCAATCTCCACTTATTGCAGACAACGAGCTCCTGCCTCAACATGAGACACGCGTCACTCTGGTCCGATTTCGATCTGGATACTGTATCCGTCTGAACTTTTACTCATCCAGACTCGACCTCGATATAACAAATGAGTGTCTCTTCCCATGCCCACTCATCTGGTCCAACCTCGTCGACGGGGTTTGATGAGCAAACCGACTTAGACGGATACGACGACAATAACAAAAACAATAACCTCTTGATGTTACTTTTCGTAAAGCAAAAAATACGCGTATATTTTGTTTAGTTTGCCTCAAAGTTTTTAGAACAGCACAATTGATTTGCGCTTTCGTGAGAAAGTTTCTGTTTATTTCCAGCAGCCTTTCTACAAAGCCCATGCAAACCCCATTTCTATGGAAAAATACTCGTATACGTACTTTTGCACAAGTGAATATTAAGCTTTTAGTTCGCAACAGACTCCCACAAATGCAACACGAAAAGAAACTGTAAACACACGAGGGAGGCGTAGAGCAAAAGAAAACTCAAATTGAAATACTCCCATGAAAGGGCATTTGCCTTGAGGGAGTAAATCGTTGCGCTGTTTGTTTTAAATGTTGCGAAAAAGTAGACCGGAAGTGCTGGCCATAACATGGCGCATACAAATGGAGACTTGCAATCGCACATTAATACTACATACATATGTACATATGTGTGTGTGTCAATATTGGCAAATGTTGTTTGCACCTTGCCACCGCGGTTGCCGACTTTGAGCTCGTCGTCTTCTTTGGTGTCGTAGGACGCGTTTCGGTGTGTAATCGATTTCTCAACGCTTTGAATGCCTTGAGGCAGAGCAGGCTTACTCATACATCTACGAGTATATGGTACGTGCGTATTGAAGTTGAGCTCTTTTTGCGTTTGTCGCATTATACTTAGTCAACTGTTTGTATTTTTTTTTTGCTTCTTCCCCATCACCTTTGGTCCTTTTCTTCGTTAACACTCTTAACAGCGTTTTCGTACAATTTTGTCAATGAGTTTTGTTTCGTTCCATTTCCTTCAGATTCCCTTGCACCTACCGTCGGCAAGGTGGCATCGCGCACAAACGCAAATGCTCAATGGACGGTATTGTGTCACCAGCAACGTGCCAACAAACAAAGGCAACGGGTGGCGAGCGCATTGAATGGTAGGCGGCGGCTTACTTCACGGACACAGCACAATGCGTAGCATGTGTATACTACATACATACATATACATATGAAGGCAATGCCACGTGACTTTTTGGAATTTCGGAAGTCGGTACTTTTAAATTGCATATCTTCCATACACAAAATGTACTATTTGCGCCTCAATGTTGATACTTTATGCGGATTCTTGCCACCGCTGGTCTTTTGTTTGTCTCCATTTATCTGTTTGTCATTGTTCGGCGGCAAATGGCAAAAATTTTGCATGTCCTTGCAAATGTTTATTGCTGTAATGCTCCATTGAAGTGTTTGTTGCATGTAGGATAACCCCACTACACGCAGTTCCTTTGTTCTCATTGGTAAATTAACTATTTGTCCTTCGTAGCTTCTGTTGACCATGCAATCGTATTTAACGGATATTTTTTCTGATACTGATTTTATTGCTTCCGGCACACCTGCGCCACTGCACTACAGCAAGGATCCTCGTTGGTGGTGATGTGTCAAATGTAACATAAAAATATGTTTTCCATAGTAATGCCCGCAGATTGTAGAATAATTTCTCTTTGAAGGTCCGCTTATAGCGAAAGTCAGCGCACGAGTCATGTGAACTGGATATACTTTTTGGGCATTTCAAAACAGGGCCATAGAGAAACTCAAATAGAAACTCGTCATAATTTATGGGCATTTTAGAACTAAACATACATGTTTGGTGTTATAAAGCTAGGCAAAATTTTTTGGAGATTAAAAGATTGGACATCATTTTTTGGAAAAAAATGGACATAATTTTTTGGAAAAAATTGGACATAATTTTTTGGTAATTGAGAACTAGACATAATTGTCTAGCTATCTCTATTAACTTTTGGTAATTTTAAAACTCGCCATATAATTTTGGTGTTTTCAAAACTGGACATAATTTTTTGGTCGTTTAAAACCGGAAATATATTTTTAACCATAAAAAAACTGCAGTATTTAAAAATTAGACATACATACGGGACATAATTTTTGGACTTAAAAACTAGACATATCGTGAGGTGAATAAAAAACTGAAACATAATTTTTTGGTAATTGAGAACTAGACATAATTGTCTAGCTATCTCTATTAACTTTTGGTAATTTTAAAACTCGCCATATAATTTTGGTGTTTTCAAAACTGGACATAATTTTTTGGTCGTTTAAAACCGGAAATATATTTTTAACCATAAAAAAACTGCAGTATTTAAAAATTAGACATACGTACGGGACATAATTTTTGGACTTAAAAACTAGACACATTGCGAGCCAATAAAAATCTGGACATGATTTTTTGTTTGGTAATTTAAAAACTGAATTTAATTTTTTTTTTGTTATTTAAAAACTCGATGAATTTTTGGCCATCTCAATTTTGGTGTTTTCAAAACTGAAAAATCTTTTAGGATAATTAAAATCTCATTTAATTTTTGGTTATTTTAAGTTTTCAGTAATTTCCGAAATAGGCATACATTTTTGGTATTTTAAAAACTGGACATAATTTTGAAAATTCTTGGTGACATAAATTTTTGGTATTTTAAAAACTGAACTTAAATGCTTGAACATTTAAAAACTGAACCCAAATTTTAGGTAGGTTTCGAAACTAGAAATAAATTTTTGATGACATAAGAGTAAAAAACTAGACACAAATGTTTGAACATTTAAAAACTGAACAAAAATGTATGGTAATTTTGCGACCGGAGCAGAATTTTTAGGGACATAAATTTTTGGTATTTTAAAAACTGAACATAAATTATTGACCATTTACAAATTGAAACCAAATTTTAAACAATTTTGAAATTGGACGTAAATTTCCACTATACACTATACACTTACAGTTGTGCGCTGCCACGGAAACGCGGATAGTTTTGTGAAAAGCGTGAAAAGTGCACTCGAAGGTTCGCTATTGTACACCGAGGGACTGACTATCGCTTTCCGAACAAAACTTTTAAGGCTTTTCATAAGCAAATGGAATCTGTAAAAAATAGTTTCAAAAGAGCAAATGTGAACCTTTAACCCTTAGTGCGCCGCCAAGAGCGGTATAAGTAAAAGTATTGGAGAAAATAAATATAAAAGACAAAACAAAACAAATACAGTAAGTTAATATAAATAATAAAGAAAGGAACATGTGCCAGCTTAATAGAAAAAAAGCAACAAAGTGAAAGAAACAGAGATAGTAGCAACAAAAACAAAAGCCATAGAATAAACACCGTCATGCGATGTGTGAATTTGTAAGCATCAGTTGCAATCAATAGCAATAGCGAGTGCGTGTGTGTGTGTGTTTGTTGTATGCGATGCCATTGCGGCATCATATTCTAATTAAGCGTGAAGCGCACCTGGAGGCGCTTTTGTGCCACCACTATGTGCCCAACTGACTCATAGCAATAACAACAACTGCAACAGCGATAGTAATACGCATGAGATCTGTAGATGCTCGCAGATGCTCGTAGAGGCCATCAAAAGTATCAGCATGATCACACACATGATCGATATAATTTTCCAAAACATATATACAATAAATACATATGTAAATGCATATATAGATATAGGGTTTATCATACATAAGTACGAATATNCATAGCAATAAAATAATGAACGGTGGATGCTAAGGTATCTATAGGATTTGACATTGAAAACACTCACTGCAGTAATAAGGCGGCCAATTTTCCGCAAAGGACCAGTACTTTACTGTTTAAAATTTGGCTGGTTAGAATTGGACATAGGCTTTCTCGAAAGCCTTCGACCAGTCTCCAAGGAATCGGTCTAGAGATAAACGAAAAGTACAGTTTGGCGGTGACTATTCAATGAAAAAAGTCCCTGTAAATATCCCAATCGCTTGGTCTGGCCTTGATTCAAAGTGAACATTTGAACACACATTTACATGCGTGGTTGTAGCGCAGTGCGCAGATATGCTTGCCACTATTTGTTAGATTTCAGGGGTGTCCGGATTCAGATGCCGTCCGAGGCAACATGGTTATTAAATGATAAAATATTTGTATTTTTTTTGTGTTCCCGAAATATGAAAAAGCATCTGTGAAGTGCAGAACGCAATCGTACTCCAAGGAAAAAAATCTCCAAAATTGGACTAGTCCAGGACTATCATACTTACGGTCAGTGTTAAGTGTACCGGTCCTTTTCCAATGACACGCCAATGCAAAAAATGGCAGTTGAAACCATTGGCAGAGGAATTATGAGGGACTAGCGCTGGTCTATCTGAGGGCTAACCTAGGGTGAGTCTGAATTCCTGCAGGGCTCTTACTATGCTTTGCATTCATACATATGTACGTACGCTTTGGTGTGCAACCATTAGATTTTGCAACTTTGAACTACGGACTGCCGGCGTTTCAAGAAAATAATCATTGTAAGAATAAGAAACACATACTACATATATGTACATATGTAATAGTTAAGCTATAGTTACATACATACATGAATTAGGTAATAATAATAATAATAATAGATTGGCGCTTACACATATGTTAGTGTTTGGCCGAGCTTCTCCTCCGGTTTGTGGCGTGCGCCTTGATGTTGTCACACAAAGCGGAGGGACCTACGATTGTACGGCGATTGTATTTTTATGAGAAGCTGTTTTTCATGGCAGAAATACACTCGGAGGTTTGCCATTGCCTGCCGAGGGACGACCGCTGTTAAGAAAAAACCTTTTTTCTATATTTTTTGCGATGTTGCTTTGACCAGGGTTTGAACCCAGGTGCTGCGGAGTGGAAGCGCGCACTGCTTACCACTACACCACAGCGGCCGACGAATTAGGTAATACCATTTGAAAAAAAACACAAATTCTAGTCGAATATGGTTAAGGAACATCTTGAAGAGTGCTCAATGACTTTAAGGCCATCGATATTTGGAGCCTAAAGGGGGCGTATCGAGAAGTTTTTTTTAAGAAGAAGAAGATTAGTGCGCCTAGACCACACTACGGAAGTGAAACTTTCCTCCATTCATTTCTGGTTCGTTTTATACTGCAGAAATTTCCTTCGTGTCACCGCTGCTGCGAGTGGCATAAGTGCGTCTCGGGAAATAATAGGATTACCGGCGAAATGCCCACCCATCCTGACAGTTAGGTCTATATGGTACTTACTTATAATTGTTGAAATACACTCGAGGTTGCGGCTTGTGCCTGAATTCTGGGGGCCTCAGAAAAGCATCCTGGAGCAGAGTGGTGAAATTATACCAAACCATTCTTCCTTAAAGTCGAAAGCGCATAATTCGTGTGGGTCAGAAAGCAGCGTGCTGCCCACGAATCCTATTTTCGGCGGTCGCTTTTGTTAGGCGAGAAGGGGATGAAAAAGAGGCGGAACTTGGCAGGGAAATCGTACTGTGTTATTGCCGAAGCCCCTCTTGACAATGCCTCTAAGCCTAGGTATTCAAAAACACTTTCGAAGGCAACTGAACGTGGCGATGAAACACAGGCAGAGAAATCCTCCTCCAAGCCTTTGGGAGCTACACCTTTGTAGAAAAATTACCGCAAAGGTCCTTCGGTGTTGTTTTTGCCCTGTTTGCAATCCACCGGCATTGCTACACTTAAAGGCCGCTTGTCGGCTTAGTGAAACGGAATGGTGGAAGATATCTTTACGTAAGTGTCTTTTCAATGACGCATAATAGAGTGCCCCCTTTAACTTCGCTGTAAAGATACTAAACTCTTGAGTTTTTTACGAATGAATTGTGATTATCCCCAACACTGGGAACACGCTTAAACAGAGAAGAATATTTTATTAATGGCTCTAAAGCTGAAAATGGGCCAGAATCTAGAGTCTTTAATATCATTAGGTGTAAGGCTTTTGGATGAGATTTCACGTTGCACACGCAATTTTTGTTGCTGGAAGTGTGGACAAGTCGAAGTTCTATTTTCAAAATGATAGCGACCTCAGTGAAAGTTCTATGTTCTACTGCGGGCACCAAGCAGTCCCTCCTTTTTCCTTAATATATGGTCGGAGTTCAAGTGTGGCATTGTACATCCTCAGTTATATTGCCAAACAGATCATCCCATTACAGCTTCGCTCAAATATTTATACCATACAGTCTAGCAAACAAATTTCGATCGATGTAATACATTACCATATCACAGTACATCTGAGTCACAAAACAAAAATCTAAGCGTTTTCATTTCAGCCAACTCCAGCCGCAAAACAGCGCTTCAGCATTGTTGTTTTGAAGGCAATTGCAAGGTTAGAATACTACGATTTGTTGGGCGCGCGTATTTTGAGCCTACTCGTGTGGCGATATCGTGATTGGCAACGCCTTTAACGCCTCTAAATAAACCAAACCGAAAGCTAAAAAGAAGCAAAGGCGTTGACGACCGAGCACCAAAGCTTAAAAGCCACGTCGAAGCAACAAGCCACAGCCCGGAAGACGCGGATACAGCAAAAACAATGCACAGCAGCAGCATAAAGTAAAGAACATGTCAGCAACATATTAAGCTGAAGTATTTAGCCTGAGGTGATTTACACCAAACATTATGAATAGGAGTACCAGCGTCGAAATATTGGTTGGCACAGCACCAACGATCGCAATGCGTGGCAAGAGGCTTTGGAAGACTATGAGCAAATGTGGCAGCAGGCGGAAGACAAAGCTAAGGAGCTGCTGTTAGTGTAAGCAATTGCCTCCGGGAAGTGAAATACTTGCGTAGTTACAAATGATAGAATGAAAGATGAGTTCATTATAGTTATGTAGGAGCACTGAAGCGCTGGTCAGTTTGTAGCTCCAATTTCAGAGTAATAAAATTCATAGCAATCGTAGGCAGCTATTTGAAGCCTTGTTAGACAAAGACTGACATTTTGGTGTTTTTGTTTTTGGACCTCCAACGCACTACATACATCATTTGATTGATCGCTTGCATTGAATAGAGAATGCATTTTATTGATTATTATTACGAACAAAAGCAACCAATTCAATAACAATTAGAAGTTGCAACACTGGACCACACCTGCCCGCCTTTTTTACGCTCTAAAATCTAAGCGGCAACCCGCTCATTGCCGTTCGAAATTCTTAGAAAAATCACGCGCTGTAATCAAATGTCAGTCCAACTGTCAACTAATTAATTAAATTTCAATTGAATTTATTAGCCCAAGTCAAGTTGAGCTGCTGTCCAAAGGCAACAGTTAAAGCGCCAACAATAACAGCAACAACAACACCAAAAATAAAAAATCAAAAGTTCAGCGCAGAGAATAGACCAAACGTCCCAAGCTACAACTCCGCTGGACAAAATGTCAATCTCTCCGCCGGCAAAGCAAATGTTAGAAAAGTAAAGCGCAAAACAAAACCAAAAAAAAAACATTTGAAGCAGGCTTGTCAGTGGCCACAAGATAAGCTGTCACACATTACACCGAAAACAAATAAGAGCGCAAAGCGCAGTAACATCATAAGTAAAAGCAACAACAACACTCTATAAACTTAGAATTATGTATCAGTAAAAAAGGCTAAGAAAAATGCGGCAACAACTACTGTATTTGCCACCGACAGAATGGACAACAGCAAAAAAAGATAAGAAAAGCATAGGCAGCTATAAGGCAACAAAATGTTTGAAAACCGGGCTTAGCGATAAGTAACATGCGCGACTTAACACATTGGCGGCAGCACAGTGTGCTAGGAGTGATTAAAGCAGTAATTTGAATTTTTTATATTTATCGATTTTGCTATCGGTGAATGGAAGAAATTTTTATCAGTGCTTTTGACGATTTCTTATGCATGTATTTTCAGTATTGTTATCTAAATACAGAATTGTCAAAATTTTTTCGATAATTTTTTCGATTTTTTGTTCAAAAATTGTTCTAAGAACATTTTTGGCATACACATTCACTGTTTATTTTAGTTCATACAAAAATCGGTATAACTATAGTTACAAATACCGGTGTTAGCGTTGAAAACTTAGCTTTAGGTCGCGAGCGGCATAAGTTGTTGGCGCCAACATAGTGGGTTCAAAATAATTACAGCGGTAATTTGATTTATTGATCTATCGACATATATTTCTTTACCGATATATTTGCCGTTTTTGATATCGATATATATAAGCGCACATATTTCTTCGATAAATTTATCGATAATTTTTAAATTTTGTATTAGTATTGTTATGGAAACATTGATTGATATTGATATTGTATAGTTAATTTTTATCGATATAAAATTCGTTATTACTTTAGTTATCGATATTGGTATTAATTGTAATTTATTAACATAGTTGTCGATAAACTTAAATTTCTTTACCGATACTTTTAGCACCTTTGACAACGATAAGCATAGGCGTCCATATATTTTCAATAACTTTATCGATAACTTTCCCATTACTTTAGTTATCGATATCGGTATGTTGTAATTGTTGAAAATATCGACTTTCGTGGAAGCTTCATAGGGATTAACTATCTAAAATCAATTTTTGTGTGGAGGCGGAGGGTAGATCAATACGCTTATCCCCCTATCTATGCCTACGGTTCCTGGTCTTTCCCTGATTGTTTATAAATGGAGGAGGTAAGCAATGCTGTAAGAGACTAAAGAGATGGGAGTAAGGCAGTCTTATTAAAAATGAAGTCCCAAATATGGAATATTGAGCATCAAAATTGATTCAAGTACACCAAAAGCTCTTGAGCTCTGGGCACGGTATCGAGGAATGATGCCAAAGAACAGACCGAACGCCTAATAAAGTACGGTGGCATCTTAGAATTCCATGACCCGGAAACCTTTTTAGGGCTAACCAAAGCACCCACACGAGAGTCTATATGCAACTGGGCTGACAAAAAGTGATGTAGGCACTGAATTGAATGCCCAATGCATGATAAGCTAAGTGCTATATCTATCCATAAAAAAAAAAAAGTCTGATATGGAGGACCTCAGAAGTCTTGCTGGGTATTTCGCGGTACACTGTCGCTATCACCTCAGTAAAATTTAATATGTCGGGCACAAACACCTGTAGTTTTTGAGAGCTAGGCGAAGAAACACCAGAACATATTCTCTGTGAGTAAGAACTATAACGAAGTCCGCAAGCCCTTTCTTTTAAGATCATTTAGTTTTAGCTTTAAGTGAGGTTGTGGTGCTGATCTGGTCGGAGCTGTAGTGTCGGAGCAAAGGGTAAAGCATGTGAGCTCAGAAGGTTTAAGGCAAATTAAGTTTAAGTAGGCAAGTTCAGTGGTGGTCAGTGTCTTCTGCGATGAGTCGAGGTTGAACTTCAATGATGGCAAACGCGGGGCGAGAGTTGGTAAAGGTGGTGATTGTCTTTGGGTGAAGGACAAGTATCGTCTGTCAGTACCAAATCGTATTCTGTGGTTTGTGAGATGTATGTATGGATCTCTTCCGTGAACCTTCTGACGTACCTAGCGTACACTTTCAGCAAGTGTCTAATCAGGTATTCCTTAGCAAAGTTGCAACACCATACCACTGTATTGTAGCCTAAATAATTACAGTGTCCAACAAATATGCTCATGTACGTATTTACACACATAAAATCAAATAGCCGATTCGCATTCAAGTGGAAATAAATAAATCCAAATCGCATCATTTTTATAAGGGAAATTCAATAAAACAAATGACAAGGGCCCAATAGCAGTCAGCAGCAAACATACATACATATATACACAAAGTATAAACAAATATCAGTGATAATATTCTCGATATATAGTAGTCCAAATCAGTTAGCATTGCCGGCAAGAGAGTAAATAAAAACCAACAACGCAAATGCCAACATAGTCCACTGCAGGGACTGCCTTGCGCTTTATAGAGGTGCCAGTTGTGCCACCTAATATTGGCTAGGGGAGAGAAGACAAAAAAAGTGTTGGAATTAACATGAATAAGCAGCTCACAACATTAATCACTGGGAGGCAATGCCAGCAAATATACCGACATTTATTTAGATATGTGTCATGTGCAGTAAAACTTCGTATGATGGCAGCGCATGCGCACACGCCACTCACTTTAGATTAGAAATGATCAGCTGACGTTTGGGGATACCGAAGGCCTGCACAACCAGCTCTGTGTTTCCCCCTTTTGGTATCTATGCTGCGCGATTGCTCGAAGGCGCATGCGTTTGAGTTTTGACGCAGGCATCTGTGGTAGCTAAACGACTGCCGTTGCCTGTCTCTCCATGTACGTGCTTTTGGCGCTCTGCTTGCTTTGTTGACTCTTAATAAGAACTGACACTTCGGGACAGATATGCATTATTTCGTTAGTGAAATAGTTGTGTGTCGCTTGTCGTTAGAACAGAGATGAATACTTTTTGTGGTTAGAGATTTTGACAAGCCAAAAAAGACAATCAACCGGATGCTTCTTAGAACACTGGTTTCGTCTTTATAGAGTGGATATGCTATGCGGGAGATGACGTAACTAGACTGATCGGGAATAAAGAAGTTGGAAAGGAGCGCTAACTGTACAGCGACCTAAATGATTTAGCCATAGTTTTCTTTCTACTTTAGTACCCATATAAGCACATCAATACTTGGTAAAGAAATGGAGCAAATGTCCGAAAGCGTTATTCAATTTTATTTTATCTGAAAGCGGCTTGCATTTTGCGGTTAAAGATTCGGGAAACAAACTTTTTTATAGATAACTGCAATGGATGATGATGATTTTGCGTCTGAGTGCCTCTACGGGTAGCGAAAAAGAGAAGAGGAAGATCTCGTCAATGCCGGCTAAGAATGGAATTAGGTATGCCTAAAAAATTTGGTTACCCACGGGGCAGTGTTATCTCGCCTCTGCTATTGTCCAACATGGTGGATAACCTAAATTGTCTGCCGAGCGACCTCTGAGCAACGTGTATGACATTTACGTAGTCGGAATGTTAAATGTAAGTCAAAAAGAGATCACAGAGGCATGAAAGAAATTACGCAAGAGAGCTCTCCATGCGGTCAAGATACACTTCTCTAAGGAAGTCGTATAAACATACGGATATGCTCCCAATTACCTCACGACTCGATAAAGCTTTACAAAATAACAGGGCCTCGACATGGAGCAACCGAAAACTTATGGGCATAAACTGGTACATCAAACCCAAGCAGGCAATCTGGAATTATATGCCTGTGTGGCGTGGAAATCCAGAAATCTAAGCTTAACAAACTCCAAACCCAAAATGACCATGCTTCTATCGCTGGCTTGTAGGTTCTACGAAATTTATGTACAAACTCCTTGCTTTTAGCAAGCAAAATCAACCCAGCAAGTAATGCTAAGGATAAAGCCCGATGTTTTTATTGTAGCATATGGACTGACAATCCTTGGCCAGATGTAAAGCTGCGTCGTTCCGGTTTCGTAGACCCGACTGTCGTGGGAACGATAAGGCCTGATAAACTCTTCCATTTAAAGACCTCTCTGAACTTGGCAGGACAACTTTTTCTCAAAGCGAAAATTCCTATCGCATAATTTGCCGTAAATTACACTATGTAACAAGGTTTTTGTCCCTGGGTTGTAATTGTTATTTCCTAGTCAATTAGGTCCCAAAAGTATAGAAAACAGCTATTGTCGCAAGATAACTTTGCTTTTGTGATCATGGCAGCGCATGGCATGGGTCTTATAAAGCAATTCGTCAAAGCTCTCGACAAAAATTCTTCAGCGTTCAAGTACCTACAAGACTTGTTCCCTAAGCTCTCTGAGGCGAAAGTTACAGCCGGTATCTTCGTTGGACCACAAATAAAGAAAATCTTCGAGTCTGAGGAATTCCCCAAGAAGCTCACTCGTTAAAGTCACATGTCAGAGGAAGCGTCACGAAAGCAAAGTTTCCGAGGAATATTAGGTGGTTTCCATACTTTTAAGGCATAACAGACTAGGAAATAACAATCACATCCCAAGGACTGAGAATTTTTTTTTTTTTGTTACTTAGTGTTATCCGTTGTTTATCCAAGAAAAGAATTATCTTGCCGCGGAAACATTTTAAAAAATATCGCGTGCCCTGCTAACTTCCGTGGAAGCCTTCTGAAAACCAATAAAGGAAACCAGCTAAACCCAAACTAACTATCTGATAATTTGCCGTTAATTATCCGTAAATTATCCGTGAAAAGAATAATTTTGCCGCACACATATTTTAAAAAATATCGAGTGCCCTGCGATAGAAATTTTTGCTTTGAGAAAAAGTTGTCCTGCCAACTTCAGAGAGGTATTTAAAGGTTAATAAAACAGAAAAAAATACCAACTTTTCAGTTTTGTTATAAATGCCGTCCCACCCTAAATTTTTGAAGATAATTTAAATCTTCTTCCCAAATCGATACATCTGGAAAAAGGCCCGATCTAAGCCTCAGAAATACAGTCATATCTGGTATACTGAGCACATAAAGCCACTGTGAAGTTCTCATTGAGCATATCTTATCTGATTGGCATATCGCCAAGGCTACAGAAGGTTCCTTAAAAATCAGTGGAAAAGCGAAGACCTTTAATCTAATAAAGATATTTTGCAGTCACTCAGCTCTGGTCGTAGTGTAGTACTCTATAAATGCGATTTAATCGAATAATAATTCTTCCTTGGCAAATAAAAAAAGAATTAAATCTGTGTTTGCCGTTTAAAAAATAAAGTGATTGCCGCATTATACTAAAGCCAGCCTTTCGACATAAGCTACTTTTCCATACGAACACAGAAATAAAAGTCTGCCAGTAGTTAAACTGCAAAGCCAAAGGTATGGGTGTGAAAGTCCAAATTCCGATAAGTCTTCACAAACCTAGCGAATTTCGCAGAAGCCATTGAAAGCCGGCCATTCGCTTCTGAAGGGTATGAACTTAAAACCAGCCAGCCGCCAATGTCTTCTCTTTCACGACGAAGAGCCACTTAAACATACCGGAAAAGGAGAGTGGAAGAAGAGAAAATAGGCGGCGAAAGGGTGGTAGGATTATTTTTCCTATGTGATCGCCGGCTGTCCATCTCTTGAAACCACCAAAACCCAACTACTGTAAACGACAATCCTTTAAAAACCGGTCGCTCTTTGATGAGAACAAATTTTATAAATATGGTAAGATATATGAAAATTAATGCAGAAAAAGACGTTTTATATTTCAGAAAGTGACTTGGAGCTCATACGAAGAGGATGCTATATTGCTGGCATTTACTAAGTTTATATCAAAGGCTTTACTTTTAAAAGGGTTCCGTTTGTAATATATTATCCTACCTCCTAAAGTAAGTAAACAAAAGAATCGTCGTGGAAGCCAAATAAACACTGAATGGCAAAAATAGAAGCATAAAAGGGTATAAGTTAGGTTGAAGCAGCTGCCTGCATCCAACGTAGGAGAGAGGCCCAGAAGCCGCCCGTTCACAATAAAGCGCGTGAATTCATGAATGCCTGCTTCGCTTGGATCAGCCAGGCAACCATTGAGTTAGTGGTGAAATGCGCGTGTTCTCAGCACGAAAGGACAAGGCAGTGACAAAGGTAGTGCTCCACAATCTTGGTTTCGTCCTCGTCGCTCGGCAACTTCGACAGAAGTCATTGGCCGGAAAACCCTCTTTGCAAGTATGCCCTCCCATCAAGCAGTGGCCCGTAATAATNCGACAAAGGTAGTGCTCCACAATCTTGGTTTCGTCCTCGTCGCTCGGCAACTTCGACAGAAGTCATTGGCCGGCAAACCCTCTTTGCAAGTATGCCCTCCCATCAAGCAGTGGCCCGTAATAATACCGGTCCCCACAGCCTTAGTAGAGGATGTTCTAACTGAATGAGTGCGTCGAATCTTTTGTTGTCGACGCTGGGCCACATTTCTCTAGTCGTCTCACTCATGGGTTCTTCACACCATATTTTACTTGCCTTCTCTACGAAGTGTATCATGAGGCATATCTTGTAGATAGATAGCGGTATGCCCGGCACATGAGAAGAGTTATATCAGACAGGGGGGTTGCCTTCCTCGCGAGCTCATCCGCTGCGCAGTTACCTTATATGGCTCTGTTGCTTGGCGCCGATACAATGCAGGTAGTAGACTTTGAAGCTAACTCGTTGAGAACTTTACTACATTCTCTCGCAATTATTGACGAGATTTCACAGCAGTCTAGTTACTTAACAGCTGCTTGGCTATGTTGTTGTTGTAGCAGCATACGAGTTCCCCAAAGAGTTCTTGGGGAGTGTTTCTGGAGTGACAGTCCTTGGCCACATATAAATCTGGGTCGTTCTGGTTGCGCATGTAGACGTCGACTACCGAAGTATATGGTAATTGTGTTTAGCCGATTTGTGTCGTGCGCCTTGATGCTGCCACACAAAGAGGAGGGACCTACAGTTTTACGCAGACGCGGCACGCCGAAAGGTTAGGGATCCCCCCATAACCACTTCTGCAGAAGCTGCAGAAATGATGAAGAGCCAGAAGCCTTGCATGACATAAAATTCAGGATTCTTTGAAGACCTAACCCACATAGCTGAGGTAGGCATACGGCTGCTTCTCGGTTTGATGAAATCCACACGATGGTTTGAGTAGGGGGGTTCTAACGATTTGCGTGGTATCACAACGTGCCCACAACCTAAGTCCCTATGTGTGCTAGTAGGGTCACTTCAACCTAACCTAACGTCCTTGGGTAAACAATCATCGAGCACGCGATGCTATGATTCTTATCGTGCTGGAGAAAACATTGATCATGCAAGTTTTGTTTGAAAGTATATCGGTTAATCTTATCTAATAATTCTGTTCCTCAAATTACCTAAAAGAAAGAGTGCATTGAATTTCGCCTCCTTTTATTGTTTCAATATTTTATTAACTCCAGATCTAAGGTAATTTATTCTTTAAACATCTCAACTGCTCCACCCGGGCTACACCTAGCTACCCAGCCCACAAAACACACGCCCAGCGAGCAACCTAAAGAAAAGGAATACAACGAAGAACGAACAACAAAATCACTTTTTGTATACATACATAAGTATGTTTAGCAAATAAAACAATAAAAAATACATAAATAAGTTAGAAAAAAAATGCATGCAATGCATGGAATCCATACAATTTCAGCGGCATGTTTCGGACTTGAATTCGAACGTGAGCGTGAGTTGTGCGCACGCGCGCACCTGTGGCCTGGCTCGCCGTTGGCTTTGTTGGCTGTTTGCTGTTAGCCGTTCGCCGTTCAGTCTAAACGTCAACATTAAGCGCGTGTTTGACATGTCTTTGCGGTTTTGCCGAGCGACCAAGCGTGCGATAAACCGGCAAGCAAACAGGTATGCTTAAAAGTATGTAGATAAATATAAATGTATGTGCGGAGTCAGCTAAAGCGGCTAAGGCAGCATGCGATTATGCATTTCGATTTCTTTCTTCAAAGATTTGACTTATTTTGTTTTTACTTTTATTTCTTTGTTTCATTCCTTCGGATTCTCGTTTACTGTTGACTGTTTGATTGCATATGAGTTTGGGCAGACATACATATGTATGTACAGTATGTGCATGTGTACCTACTTTTTAATTGGATTAATCCATCCATCAAAATTGTGTGCATTTAAAAGTGACTGAATTAGTGTCACTTTTTTTTGCGTTGGTTGGAGAATTAAAAGGAAAGAACTGAGCAGTGAGGTTTCGGTAAAGTTCATGAAATTTAATGTTTAAAATCAAAAAAAAAATGCATGTGGTGGTAGTAGTTATTATATCGAATATTATATCGAAAGATGTGAGATTTAATTAGCTCAGCATAAAACTATTGTTCCATACAGATTGCCCAGGCGCGCAGATATTTGGTGCAAAACCGCCATGAACAACATAACGAACGCATAAAAATTCACTGCATCTCTGAAAGATATACAAACAATAAGAAAATTTCGCTAAAAAAATGGATTTTGAAAGCTTGGAGCTCCAAAATATATATTACTAGTTCGCACCCAAGACAGTCGTTCGCCAAAACTCCTGACCAGATACTTCTGATTCGACAGAGTCGGAGCAAATGGGGAGCGGCATTAGTTGAGTGGTTAAAAGAAGGCATGTGAGGAAGTGGTGAGGGTGTGGGGAACCTTTACATCCGAGACATACAACATGCGAGTATGTGCATGGGGGAAGTGAGCAGGCTGTCGGAGTTAACCTTTAGAATTTTCGGGTTTTTGTTGAATAGGTAGACTAGCTGGAGCTAAACCTTTTTCATCCAAGTGGTAAACATTATTGCAGAGGATATTGTGCCGTATAAGGCAAGTATCATTGCTGTGAAGAAGCGAACTAGGTCGGGTATATAGCCATTTAGCTTTTAACCACAGGGCATCAATTCCATTATCGGATGCCAATATCGAACAATCGCCAGCTCATAAGATCATGAAAACTTCATTTGGTAGTTGGGGTAACTTCGATTTGTTGAAGTTAAAGAAAAGCGTCTAGGTTTCTTAGTTGGATCCCAAAAAAAACGGACTATGCCGGCCAGGCATATAGTTCGTAGTCCAGCTTTAGGTTAAACGCATAGTGGAGTGGCGAGCAAAGCGACGAGCATAGCATCGAAACAAATATGTTTGAAATCAACGCTTTGGTCGATGCTCTTTGCTCGACGCTCCATTATGAGCTTAGCCATAGAGTCCCTCAGGGAGAGAAAATGCCAAAGTGCTTCTAGTAGCGTGTGGCAACGATTAATCAAAATATTTATGACGTTAAGTGCGGGGGTGATGCTGTACACTTAACAGCTGATTCTTATGTGTGGTAATGTTACAAGTGAATAAAAGCAATAGTATTGCCTAAAGTTTCTTCCCCACTGAGGAGAGGAGTGTTCTGAGATAATAAGACACTTTTTTGTTGGCAGGTTTCCCCGGCTTTTGCACACTCCCCCACAAATAGAAATGACGAGAGTGGTTATCAACAGATTGAGGACTTTGATGAGGCAGTCTTGAGGCAACTTTTTCCACATTTCGTAGCCCCGCTGATTAAAATAAGAGACGGAATGGATTTTGTCAGTTTTTGAAGCCTTCTGGATTGATGCTTGGCTTTACGCATCTAAGGCTACAGTGTGAGTTACCACCTTAAGTAGCTCGAGCATCGCTAAGGATCTAAAGAGGCGTGCTCACTGAATGAGATTTCCATACTGTCATCGCACTCCGTCGGGTTGGACTGAGACCTTATGTTTGATCAAAGCTTACCACATTAGATGTATAGTTACGGTTCTTCCCACTTTTTCATTTGTTTTGGTTTACCGGTTGTCGACTATCCAAATTGAAACCCTCAGCGTAATGTAGCAGTTGTAAAGCATCCGAAAATGTACCAAAAAGCGGTTAGTTAAAGGTAGTATGATTCGGAAAGTCATAATAGCATGAACAGCGCTGAAACCATACTGGTAGAGTTTGCCGTCCTTAACATGGTTAGTTCGCTGACACAACCGCCCTTTTACGGGTAAAACCCTGGACGAAGAGGCGTTTGTTATAGGCATGGCTCAACTTTGGACTGGATACTGGGCAGGCTTAGCGCCTACACTTAGCCAGACTCGACCCCGGTCAACATATGTTCGGCTTGTGAAGTAACTCCAAACGCACCAGTCGACTATTCATACGCCCCATAAATCCACCAGGCGGGCATCTTTCTCCAGTTGGTCCGACCTCGTTAAAATAGGATATTTACAGAGTCTACCGTTGTTTCAGTTCGACGGTGTTTCATAGACTAGCGGATTAAGAAGATCTTAGAGTTTCGGTAAAATAACATAGGAAACCATATAGTAAAGCAAGAGCCTTTCCAGTTCCAAGTACCACAAGTCTTAAGCATTGCATTTCTCAATGGATTAGAGCAAAGTAAAAGACAGCGTCCACGTTCTCATAATGCGACCACTCCAGAGGACCAGTCAAGCAATTCCAGGAGGTTGGAGAAACGACATCTGATCGTTGCGCCAATTGATCGAAACTATCCGAATATGCAGATAACGTCAAAGCAATAGAAATAGGCGGACACTAAAATACTTGAAGATAAACTCGCATAGCTGGCGGATAAATTGGATAAGCCAGCAAGCTCATTTGATGCCGTGGTGTGGTTTGGGAAAGTCAAGACCTTTCGATACTATGATATCCCAACGCAAAAGGTGTAGACGCAGGAGAGTGTACCCAGCAAAAAACACGATTACCACAGAAACGAAAGTGGAAACGAGCTAGGCGATGGGAATCGCTTAACGTTTCGCTTCAAGAAGGCCTTATTTTAACATGGGCATGTCATTGGAGGTAAGCCCTTACCCGCAGCATTACCTTCAAACGAAGAGAGAACGCATGGATAAACAGAATCCAGAGAAGCGAACAAAGAATGCCCTATAGAGAAACTAATGTAGAATGCCTAGATAAGTACATACTTATTTATATTAAATTGAAATCAGAAAATGTCTTAAAAGGTTAAAATTAATTAAAATTTTTATAAATCAGCGTATGTATGTATTTAGGTATTTAGATTTTCTTTAAAATCGGTATGTACATACATGCATATTTAATTAAGCTTAAAATTGTACTTCCTCACACTTGTACGTCACTTCATTGACTGACTTCAACTTCGCTGCAAATTGAACAAAGCAAAACATGATTTTTATGCGAGACAAATTTCCACAGAAAGTAACGGTAGAAAAAGAATTTTTGGATATTCA
>NW_016166727.1:0-1385 GCF_001687245.7 Rhagoletis zephyria | reverse complement strand
CCAGCTTTAGGTTAAACGCATAGTGGAGTGGCGAGCAAAGCGACGAGCATAGCATCGAAACAAATATGTTTGAAATCAACGCTTTGGTCGATGCTCTTTGCTCGACGCTCCATTATGAGCTTAGCCATAGAGTCCCTCAGGGAGAGAAAATGCCAAAGTGCTTCTAGTAGCGTGTGGCAACGATTAATCAAAATATTTATGACGTTAAGTGCGGGGGTGATGCTGTACACTTAACAGCTGATTCTTATGTGTGGTAATGTTACAAGTGAATAAAAGCAATAGTATTGCCTAAAGTTTCTTCCCCACTGAGGAGAGGAGTGTTCTGAGATAATAAGACACTTTTTTGTTGGCAGGTTTCCCCGGCTTTTGCACACTCCCCCACAAATAGAAATGACGAGAGTGGTTATCAACAGATTGAGGACTTTGATGAGGCAGTCTTGAGGCAACTTTTTCCACATTTCGTAGCCCCGCTGATTAAAATAAGAGACGGAATGGATTTTGTCAGTTTTTGAAGCCTTCTGGATTGATGCTTGGCTTTACGCATCTAAGGCTGCAGTGTGAGTTACCACCTTAAGTAGCTCGAGTATCGCTAAGGATCTAAAGAGGCGTGCTCACTGAATGAGATTTCCATACTGTCATCGCACTCCGTCAGGTTGGACTGAGACCTTATGTTTGATCAAAGCTTACCACATTAGATGTATAGTTACGGTTCTTCCCACTTTTTCATTTGTTTTGGTTTACCGGTTGTCGACTCTCCAAATTGAAACCCTCAGCGTAATGTAGCAGTTGTAAAGCATCCGAAAATGTACCAAAAAGCGGTTAGTTAAAGGTAGTATGATTCGGAGAGTAATACTAGCATGAACAGCGCTGAAACCATACTGGTAGAGTTTGCCGTCCTTAACATGGTTAGTTTGCTGATACAACCGCCCTTTTACGGGTAAAACCCTGGACGAAGAGGCGTTTTTATAGGCATGGCTCAACTTTGGACTGGATACTGGGCCCCCGGTCAACATATGTTCGGCTTGTGAAGTAACTCCAAACGCACCAGTCGACTATTCATACACCCCATAAATCCACCAGGCGGGCATCTTTCTCCAGTTGGTCCGACCTCGTTAAAATAGGATATTTACAGAGTCTACCGTTGTTTCAGTCCGACGGTGTTTCATAGACTAGCGGATTAAGAAGATCTTAGAGTTTCGGTAAAACAACAACATAGGAAACCATATAGTAAAGCAAGAGCCTTTTGCAGTTCCAAGTACCACAAGTCTTAAGCATTGCATTTCTCAATGGATTAGGGCAAAGTAAAAGACAGCGTCCACGTTCTCATAATGCGACTACTCCAGAGGACCAGTCAAGCAATTCCAGGAGGTTGGAGAAACGACATC
>NW_016166725.1:12657-23378 GCF_001687245.7 Rhagoletis zephyria | reverse complement strand
ACAGCGAAATAGATAGCGACCGTTCACGATGAGTGTTCGTCGGTGACTGGCAGCCGAAGTTATTTCCAATCACCGAACTACTCCAAGCGACTGCTCTGCATTACACGTAACTTACTTTGTAAAGCGGCTCAGAAGTATGTCTGATACCAAATGTACATTCTAAATTCCTACTTACATATGGCGGCCATGCCTTTGTAAAAGTAAGGGACGTTCGGCAGGGAAATGGTAATGACTGCCAGGTGAAGAGTAAGTTGCTAATAAGGTATTATTACGTGCTCCTAATTCCCACTGGGNTACGTGCTCCTAATTCCCACTGGGTACTTTTGAAGATCGTGTGCGATATGCTCGCAACATCTATTGTATTAATAAAGTTATGTACTTTATACAGCACACTAGAGTAAAACCATTTTATTTTGTTTTTCATCGACTTCACAAAACGAAGACGGCTATCAGTTCGTTGGAATATATTTTTTTTTTTTATGTATGTTATAGCAGATAACTTTGGACCACGTTAACCGATTTCTATAATTCTTTTTTTTTAATAGAACGGGTTTACCTCATAGGTGGTCCCATACTAATTTGGTTTAAATCCGATCATTGGATCATGAAAACTGATTATATGAGAATCGAAGTCGGTTTTGTGTTTACTTTAAAATTACTAGTTTTTTTTGTGTGTTAAATTACAAGTTTAGAATTTCTCAAAGAATGGCTAAAGGTTGATAAACAATAAAAATGTGGACTCTCTATAGCTTTATTAAGCCAAAATGTAAGCTACACGATAATACTAAAGCTCTTGAAAGAGATTTCAAGAAAAAATTGTTCTATAACTCGTCGAAAATAGCTATTTTTTAGACGTTTTTTTGTAGTGTACATACAAATAAACTTAAAATTAATGCGGAAGAATATTAGAGGAATCGTATGCTCCTTTGGGAGACCAGTAACCATAGCTTGTGAAGATTCGTAGATACTCTACAAGTTAGGCTGTCGAATGCAAAAAACTGCATTATTGTTAACAATAGATATTTTTTATACTCCAAATTTGTTAAGTTAATATTAAATATTTCCCCTGTCGGTCATGACAAAAAAAGATTTTCGTTCAGTTTTTTTATTATTGGTAATTAAAATATCGCCAAACGCATAGTAATCTTCACGGAAATAGATATTTATGTTGGTAACACTGGCGTCAAAATAGTCTCTTCACAAATTTTGTTAAATGATCCTTTGTTTATAAATAAAACCACATACCCACACATTTTTAAGACGCCCTTATTTTGTTCGCTACTGTATTTAATAAATAGATTTCAGCTATTTTCAATGTTTGTTTCATTTTTTATTAAAGTATATTAAAACATAATTTCTTGTATTTAAAACTAGTATTTGTTCCTTTTGTTTCGTTTTCTCTTATGCCGATACATTGAAGTGGTCGATTAATTTTAGCAAATGCAAACAAACACGAGAAAAAACAAAGAGGACATACATTAAAACATATGTACATACATACATATGAATTTAGAAAGGTATTTTATAAAATTTTAAACAATATTTTAATCAATTGATATCCCTGAACTAACTTTTAGTCTCAAAACCAAGAAAAATAGAACATCAGTCAAAAGCGTTTAAAATTTTAAACAATGTAACATTTGAATTCGTTTGAATTTTTTACAAGAATGAAAATAATTTCCGAAAAATTTGTGCACTGCTCTTAGACTATAAAAGATAAAACTGCATCACATTACCGCGAAAGTACATTTATCCAGTCGAATTTGTTGAATATATTTTGAAATAACCTATTTTTTTACTAAGGGCTGTTCTCCATAGGTGTGTAACCTTACCCGTGCATTTGACATTTTACGCATACACATATGTTCATATGTACAATGACGAAAAGATAAATAGGAACGCGACATTTTAACATGTTTCATGTAATTTTCTTTTGTTTATTTATTATTCAACATACTCGTAATCGAAATATCAAAAACCAACGTATATTTTTAGCAATTTCACACTTGCACTTTATTACTAAAATTTGATGTGGTTTAAAAATGCATACCACATTTTTTCCGAAAATTCTTATTAATAAGTTTAAAATTTTGATAAAACTTTGAATTTTCCTGACAAAAGAAAAATAGTCAAAATATGTTAAAATGTCGCGCCCATATTTATTTCTCCGCCACTGTAAGTAAGTAAAAATACATACAACTTTCTGCATCGCACTTTAGCGTTCGCTTTCGCCTCGCTTAGATAGCAGCGCGAACCACTCTGGAGCATACTATAGGGTGCGTTCAGAAATGCTTCAAGCCAAAGCATCAGTCTCTTTTACTTCTAAGCTATAATTGATGGAAATGCCTTATTTACGCAACTAAGTTCCAATTAGGCTTTTAATCGTGGTTGCGTATATTGGACATTTCCATCAATTATAGTTTAGAAATAAATGTGTCTGCTGCTTTGGCTTAATGCATTTCTGAACACACCCATAATTAGCACTTTGCTGCCTGGCAATTATAGGCCTGTTTTTTTTTTGCTCGCCCGCTGGCACCCTGTCCATTTTGCGTTTCTTTTGCTAGCAACGTAACGGTATTACCGAAAAAGACGATGATTTGTTTCAGTTTGTTATCGTTTAGGTAATTATCAAAATACTTTGTTGGGTTGACTTAGCTCCGAACAGTAACGAAGTTATTTTGATATTTGTTTCTTGTCGTTCAATTCGGTAGTTTCTGTAAACTGTCGTTTTATCAACTGTGAACGTCAGTTTTAGCTTACTTTTGTTAGTATGGTAAATTATGTTTACCCAAAACTGATTCGTAGCTTTTTCCCAAAAAAAAAAAAAAAAATTAGATAAATTGTAGCAGAAAATTTAACTTTTACTTACTCATATGCGTTATGCTTTTCAGCAGCAGGCGGATTTGAAATTGAGTAAATTCCGAATAGCTGATTGCAGTATACTTGCTACCAGGAAAAATTATCAAGCTTGCCGACAGTAAAATAATTTTCCTTTAACAAAATACATGGGGAATACTACTGAGTGATGAGGTATCGAGCTCGGTGTGAAGATCCCTAGAGTTTAAATTACTAACAAAAACAGCTGGCAGAGCGCGCGTGTGAAATTTTGGTAGCTGTCCATCTTTCTGCTTTGTCTTGTCATTAGCATTGCCAATTTTGGCCACGTCAACGCGCTCATTTAAATGCATATTTTCTGAATCAGCTGTCAAAGCAAGGCGAACGCCAAAGCGACGGGAAAGCTGTATGTAGTCGTGTCTTTACGTTTTCATGTGTTGCTTTGCACTAGTAGATTCCGCCATAAGAATTTTTATTTGCACCCTAAATCTTCGTTTATTGACAGACTTATACATATACTTAGTTTATGAAGTTAATGGTGGTACTAGCGAATCATTAAACGACCGACACATCTAAGGCAACACTGCCTTTTCTTCGCCTTTTACTGCAGAAGCGTAAGTTGCCCCACCAGCTGCATTCTGCTTAGATATCTCTTCTTCAGTCGCATGCTGAGTAACAGACGCTCCTCCACCTCCCAGCGGTTGCGGTGAATCAACTGTAACGGTAAAATTTATCCGGATTTAAAAAATATATTTTTGGCACTGTTGAAAACTCACAATCTTTCCGATAAGTTTAAATTTGCAAAAACATACAGAAAAAACTCAAACGAACAAACAAAGGTCATAAACCCCGAAATGGAGTGCAGTCTGATGGAATTATATGGAAAAATTGCTTAACTGGGAAATTAATTCACCGTTGTTGAAAAAATATCCATTCGATAGAAAAAATCTCCTAAATAACATATCGAAATTATCAAAAATAGTTCGGTGCAGACGGTAACGAAAACAATTAATAACGATCGGTTTTTGTAGGGGTTAAAGACAAAAACATTGAAAGAAAAAAAAAAAACAAATTCTAGATAATAAAATCCCATACGAAATCGATATGGAAAACAAAATTGTAGAATGTGTAGTTCTTTTGTAAAAAATTTCCGAAATTTGTTTAACCCCAATTACGCGTTATTCGCAGCATCTTTCCCGAGGTCCAACCCCTTTCTGTGCACTCGCTTCAATGGAAAAAGCGCTTTGCGCAATAGGTCGGCTAGTTTTCAACACAATTTTTTCAGTTTGCCGTTTCTTCATTCTCTTGAATTCGCGCAGCTGTCATTTTATGAACTGTGCAAGTATTTATACTTTAAAATATTTATATATTTAATTAATCTTATCAATTTAATTGATATATTTTTTTAGAGGTGGCACACTTCTTCAAAAAATGTCTAGAAATTAAGCTTTCTTAAACTATTTCAGTTTGACATCCATATTGTAATTATTCATTTATCTTATCAATTTAGTTGAATTAAATTTTTTAAACAGGTGGCAACCCTCCTTAACCATATTTTCCAAGCTAAGCTTCCATAAATCACTTTTTTTGACTCCCATAATGCAACATTTAACTTTCCTTATAAATTTTTCAAACAGATGGCAACCCTCTTCAAAAGTATTTTGGAAATCAAGCTTTCTTAAGCCTCATTCGCTTGATACGCATATTGTAATAATAATTTATTTATCTTAACACCATATTAATTTAAGTGGAATTTAATATTAATTTAAGTGGAATTTAATTTTAATTTAATTCTTTATTTCTCAATTGAATTTTTTTTTTCAGTTTCAATAAACTTTTTATTAAGTGAGTAAAAATATGGCAGCACTGTGCTAAAAGTGGTAGTAAAAGCAGGGCTTGTATACAAGTGAACAGCTGATACACAATATCGGTTTGTGTATATTGATCAGCAGATTAATAATATAGCATCCCTGAGTGTGGCCATGCTGATTTAATTTTCATTTAAGTGAAGAGCATAGGTCACGTAAATTAAAATTAAAAACAAAAATAAAATTGATTGGTGAAACCAAAAATTTTTAAATTAAAATAATTTTCACTTAAATGAATCTGTTTAAACACAGCCTTATTAATATAATTTTGAAATATGTGGCAACCCTCGTGAAAAATATTTTCCAAATTAAGCTTTCTTAAACCTCATTAGTTTGATACCTAAATGGAAATTCAATTCAATTTATCAACTTAAATCGAAATTTTTTAAACACTGGCAACTCGCCATTTTTGTTTTGAACCATCCGGAGTTCATATATAGAATTATAGATATTTTATTTTTTCGATATCTTCTGCACTGATCTATTTTTGATAATTTTCATATGCGATTCAGGACATTTTTAACTATCGATTGGGAATTTTTTCATAGACGGTGAAGCCTTTTATTTTGGTTAAAGGTATAGCAAAAAAGACAGATTTTTTTCTTATGACTTGTTTACACACAACATAAAGGAAGGGCAGGAGGTCATTTAATAAAAAAAAAAACATGTATATTTTGAGTTATCATATTCTTCCGGCAAAAGAGCGATATTATCATGTTTTGAAGCGGAAATATCATCATTTAATTAGATAGTCCTAAATGTCTGTTGTATAAATTTGTATTTGATTTGCAAAGAGCAGAGATATGTACATCTGCAAACCTACTTTTTTATTTCCCCATACATAACTTGACAAACAAGACAAAATTTCCCCTTTGTTCTAGCCATTTGTGTAGCCATGGTGGTATTTTCCTGTTTGCTAGAGAAATTTGAACAAAAATCATTTTATTTTCTTCCCAACAGACATTAAAGTTAGAAAACGATTGGAAAACGATTCGAAATCTTTAAATGTTTCCCTAAGGTAGAAGGTTAGAAGAGGATTAGAGAAACTGTCGAGAATTATTGCATTATCTACAAAAGGGGAACTAGTTCTCGATATCGAGAAAAAGGTTAGATATCTAATCGTGTCCTAACGTTGAATTTTAATTAGTTTCAAATGTCTAGTGTTTTTCTAATCATCGAATTCTAACATAGTTCTCTAACCTGATTTATTCCAATGTAAAATCAAAATGTTTCTCTAACGTTAGAGACTATGTTTGCTGGGTTTCCGCCATATTGATATTTGACCAAAGCAATGGTATCGAGTATAGCAAAATTGCATAATTTTCTACATAAATTTAATATAGTAAGCCCATTAGGAGACAATACTGGAGAACGAACATACTTTTAACGAAAATTTATCGAAATTCACAATCTCCTTCCATCTGTTAGTAGCAATAGGAAGCAAATTTTTGCGTATGTCGTTTATTACATATCGTTATCTTACTTAACTCAATAACGACGAAACATTGAAAAAAGAACTAAGAAGATCAAATTAGTTTTAACAGGGGGAAGTAACCTTATGAGTATAAACATAAGAAGAAAACAAGTTCTGCGTCCTTAACTTTGCGTATTAGCGAAGAGACCGAAGTAGTTCACGATTAACCCTAAGAAAGGCCCCATATAACATTTTTGTTTCTTCAGTTGCTAATTTCGTAATGACCATAGTTTTTAGGTATTTTGTGAGTAGGTATTCTCCAAATTGACCAAGTGGTTTGGCAACGTTGCAACAGTCGTTGCTTGAGCTAATCTGCACTTTTGCAAGAGTGCCAGGCCACTTGCTCAATTTGGTGAATACCACTACTATAAGTTCTATTCATGTATACGCATTATCATGATTTTTTGTCAAATCGCTTCGTTGCACACTAGAAAATTTGCAAAGTTTTGAAAAGTCATGTTGGTGAGAAGAAATGCAAACCTACGAAGAGTTTATGAGTTTTCATGAGTACCCCAAATTGCTTTATAGAAAATAACTAAAATATGAGTTCAAGAGCAGTGATTGATGTCAAGTGACTGCAAGCAGTGAATATTCAGAATGTGTCAATGGAATGTAAGTTCTAAGAATGCCTGCCTTTAATATCCATTGCGTAGGAGTCGTCGAGTCGTATATCATGCTTCTTAATAAGCTGACATTCAGCGCCCTCAATTGAAGGAATTGAATATACATACAAGTATCCGTCCTGTGAAGCCACTAAAAGCCTGAAATCAAAGAAAAAACATTTAAATATATACATATGTTTTAAATTACTGATAAAATTATAATTATTGTACCATTAAGCTAGCATTTCAGTGTACTAGTTTTTATATATACATATAGAGAAAACTTGATAGTTACGGGGGCAGGGAAGGCTCGAACACCCCCGTCCATACCTGGCTACGCCCATGATTGTTAACCTAATTCACAAAGACCCTAACCAACAATTTTTTTTTCAGGAGAAGCAAAAAACATTATAAGAGGAGTATCAAAAACAGGTAGGGCTTTTTAAAAAGTGGCTCCGTTGTTTTTGGACATAACACTTTAAAAATTTTATTGAAGGTGTATTTTAATACCTTTTACCATAATCTGTGAAAAACACAGCTTCGGAAAAAGTGTTGGTTGTTGTGGCCTTTGTGAATTAAGATAACGATATGTAAATTTCTTAAGTTTTGTTTTTTTGAATTATGACACTATTGAAGTAAATGAGCGATATGTACACGACTTTTCCAATTCTGAAGTTAATTTAAAATTAATGGCTTGTGTCCTTCTACAAATTGTAGGAAGACCATCCACGGTGAGGAACAAAATAATAAGGGTATTCCTTTAAAGTCGAAAATAGCTCGAAAACCTTGAAACCTCGAAACTTGTTCAGCCTCGAAAAACAACTGTCAAAAAATTTATGTAAAGTAGTTCCTAAATTTCAGTGTTGCGTTTTGGTCTTTCAATTCATGCAATTTACGTTTTTGCACTTTTTCAATGCATTTTGAATGTTTTGCTTTTATGTTTGCTTCAGCTTTTTAATACCATGTAATATACAAAGAAACTCTAACTGAACTGCAAAATTTCGGAATTCCCTCATTTCTTACAAAGCTACAAAAAGGTGCATTCCCAAGAATAGCCTCCAAATCTTTCGAGGTTTTCGAGTGTTCTACTCTTCGCGTTTAAGGTAATCCCCAAAACATTAAATCGTTTAGATCTGATTTCGGGGCAATAAATGAAAACATAGATTACAGAGAACATGCAAAATTAGCCTGGACATCTACTTCCTCGTCAGTAATGCAGTTTCCATACTAATTCATATAGGAATCAAATTGAAATTGAATGAGAACTTATTCGAATCAGTATGATGACTAATGCAGTCGACGACGAGGTACAAGTCTATTAGAGGGCTGTATGAATTTATTCAAACTTCTAGCCAAACAGAGTACAGTACATTTCAATATTTTACTTCACATACAAAACACTCAATGTATGGAATTTTGTAAGTTATGAATATACCTTTTGTTTTAAATTTTCTACCTTCAAATGGAAGAATGAATGAATGAATGGAAAACGTTAAAATCATTCAAACTCATTTCGGTAAAAGTTTTTTTTCTACAAACAAGTTTGTTCGTATTGTAATAGGAGCTCAGCAATATGTATGCATATGTATGTAATGCATGTTTGTACATATGTGCACAGAAAAAAAATGTTTGGTCCAAGGCGAATTAATATAAGGTGATAGCAGGAGTACAAAATAAAAATTTACATGTATTTTGTTTTTGCCTTGGCGGCATAAACTGTCAAAATCTGTAAGAGTGTGTGTAGAAATTCAAACAAAATTTTTCAATTTGATATCAGAAGCCGTGCGGCGAAACACACACACAAAATCAGCTAGTCAGAGCTAGTAACACCACCTTATATAAATTCGCCTTGGTTTGGACATTCATACAAAAAATTGTCATTTATTTCAATTCAATTTATTTTCACTTTGTTTGAATATTCTAATGTCGACACATATATCAGAACAGGTATTCACTCCAATTCAAAAAAAAATTTAAGCCAAAATCATTCATTCGTTTTGTATATGAATAATTCATAAGCCGTTTTGAATGAATTCATGCAGCCTTCTAATGTCGATGCCAGTTTTGCATGTTTTTTGTATTCTTTGTTCTCTGAATAAAAACAAGTAATTTTTAGCAAAAACCGAAAAGAAAGCGTGAGTACTAGGTATTCATGAAATTTGATGTGTAAGCATATGCGAACTGCAAAGCGTAAAATGATGTTTACATATAAATGTAATCTCAATCAAAGCTCGTTAGCTGTCAAATTGGTTGTGCTTGTTATTCACACAACTCGGGGAAAAGTTAAACTTCTTCTCTGTGCCACCGTGGTCAATTTTTTCTGCAACACATATTATGCCATTTAAATATATTTTAACTGAATATTTTATTAAAAATACCTTTACAAACCTCTTTTCTTTACTAGCGCCAATTTTTGTTTACTTTTACATTTGACATTCCTCCTCCTCTTCGCAAGTATAATCGATAAAACTAGGTTGGACCCCAAAAAGTTATCGGTTTAATCTGGGATATGTTTATAATTATAATTTTGTATGGCTAACCTCTTTTTCTAATTACAGGTTAGGGAGTTAAGTTCGAAAATGTGGGCAATCTTTTATATGTATGTAAATGAGAGCGATTTTTGGAGAGTTGCGTAAGTTTTGCTGTTACTCACTTTTTACTCTCACTTCGGAGAGTGATTTTGCTGTTTGACCTCTTTCCAGGATGTTTCGCGAAAAGTATTGGATCAGAGATATTAAATTGTCCATACATATTCATATTAAACATACATATCGAGCCCTAACCGCCAAAATAACGTAAGCGACATTGTTTTCAAAATTTTCTTTTTGATGCAGAAATATTCCTAGAGCATCTAGACACATTTCTGCATCAAAAAGAAAATTAAAAAAAAAAAATGTCGCTTACGTTATTTTGGCGGTTACATATATCGTCAGTTATCAACGATCCTTGTTAAAATGATTTCAGTATTTTTTTTTAATTTTCGCCTTGCTTTTTTATCAAAATAGACCACTAAACCTATGCCTAAAAGCATCTACGAATATCAAAACCAGTTGCAACAAATGAGTTCATACATATGTGTGTACATACCTAGGTACAAAGCAGTATGCATGTGCGGAGTTTGCATAATCGGAAGTAATAATCAACTGTACCGCATTTCCTCTTACTATGCATATGCCTAAATGTATGCAACCATTTACAATAGCAAGCAAACACAGGGTTCTTCTAATGAAAATCCAAAAATTGTATGCTGAAATAGACATGCTAAAGCCCTTCGCAATTTTGTGCTGGGATATGCGTTACAGATTCTCAAATTTTACCCCTACCGAAACCAAAGATGTATACACATCAAAATATTATATATATATATATATATTTCATGATCCAATGATCGGATCTAAACCAGATGGGACCACCTCTGAGACACTACCTTTCCGATGCAAAAAGAATTATCGACATCGGTTGACGTGGTCCAAAGTTATGCGGTAACATACATAAAAAAAATATTCGACGAACTAATAACCTCCTCCCCTTTTGGAAGTCGGTTAAAAATTAAAAGAATTTGGAGTCCAAGTGGTCAGAACTATGTGCTACAACTGAGTAGGAACCAGGTTCGATGTCCACTCGAATTCGAACGCCCGCCGTCGCGGCTCCCTTAATCCGCAATACTGCCGTCTATCAGGGTACAATTTTGATCAGACCAACTGCGCCGTTAATCCGGATTTAACTTGCCATTTGTCTATGCTATAATGCAGTGGTCGGCAGGCCATAGCTCACTGAGTGACGTGTGCCAAGTTAGCACTACACTTTTCGAAATTGGAAAAGTTAACTACGGCATAAATTGTAGTGTTTTTGTTGTAAATTTGTTGTAGAAAGAAAAAATTTGTAGCTCTCGTTTTTTAAGAAAAAATGGTATGTAGTGCTAACTTGACACCATACACCTAG
>NW_016166725.1:0-12322 GCF_001687245.7 Rhagoletis zephyria | reverse complement strand
CGAGAGCTACAAATTTTTTCTTTCCACAACAAATTTACAACAAAAACACTACAATTAATGCCGTAGTTAACTTTTCCAATTTCGAAAAGTGTAGTGCTAACTTGACACACGTCACTGAGTGCTCTCTGAGCACATGCGTGTTTCACACCTATACGAAGAACGCGAGCTGAACAGTGCATTTTACGCACACAATCTCACTTATTGAAACGTTTGAGTGTGTTAATATGCCGCCAACTGCTATAATGTATTGTTTAAAGGTGTAAAATTGTAGCAAAAGTGCTACATTTAAAATGAAAAGCTACAATGCTACATAAATTCTAAAATGCCGGAACAAAGTATTGGCACAGCGAATTTTTCACAATATATGCAAAAATTTTCATTCTAATATTTTTCAGCTAGTTTTGTATAAAAATATGGTTCATTGAACAACCAAAATAGACATAAAAATATAATTCCTAAACTTTGTGCCAAACTCGCAGCCCATTAAATTCTTGGTTGATTTTTGAGAACTTTTTTTGTTGAAGGTGTTTTGCATATTTTCCATATAAAGTATTTTCGAAAAAAAAATTTTGTATGGAAGATACTGTGTGAAAAAAAAATCAAAAAATCAACGGCAATTCCTAGCTACTTAAAACTTGCACATTGATTGGGCTAGAAATCTGCATACTCAAAAAAATCTGATTAAAAAGTTGAAAATTTTCATGAAAATTTGCTAAATTTTCGCGAGTTTTGTACAAAGTTTAGGAATTATACTTTTATGTTTTTTGTTGTAGAATGAACCATATTTTTATACAAAACTAGCGGAAAAATATTTGAATGAAAATTTTTGCATATATTGTGAAAAATTTGCTGTACCAATACTTTGATCCGGCAGTGTATGTATACATACCTATAGGTACATCATATACTGATGTAAGCATTACAACAGTTTTTATGAAATATTTTAAAACTTATAAATGTTGAAAACGTTAAGTATGTTTTTTCGTTGTGTTTAAAATAAGAAGTGTAATCTTTTAATAAAAAGTAAGTTTATAACTACAATGTGTTCATATAGAGGGTGCTCAAAAATGTCATGATCTAACTTTGGGAGTGTATTTGGGACTCAAAAATAGGCCAAAATTTCTAAAGAAATGTTCCCCATTTTGGTTTCTTAAGGAGATAATCCAATATTATTATCAGGTAGTTACCGTTACAAAACCCCCTATGGTGTCCACTAAAACGCTTCAGTCACTGACCGACACCAAGAATGGCTATGTCTCGCACATCTTATCGTAAGCAATATCCCGATATTGCGTTTGTGTATGGTTTCTGTAATGATGGTTACGGGATAACAATATCGGAATATCACCATAGAAACCAAAACGGGAAACTTTTTTTTTTTAATTTTTGACCTTATTTTGAGTCCCTAATACACCCCCAAAGTTAGATCATGAAATTTCTGAACACCCTGTATATATCATGTGTGTATACTCAAAAAATGGACTGACTTATGTATTTTCATATGTAACAAAATAATACCAAGCGGTATTCTCTAAATATAACTACAAGCTTCAAAAAAAAAATGTGGCTATGTTCTGATGTTGTTGTTGTAGCTGAACAAGTCTTTGGGCAGAGCGCTACAATCAAAGTAAGTCAACATTTCTGTGCGAAAATTTGTTGACGGAGCATTTGTCATAAGCCTAGGGTATCTTCATACTCTCTTGTGTTGAATCCAGGTGGATAACATTGTTGTTGCTTTCACATATAAATTTTGTTACAAGAGAGCAGAGGCCAAACAGAGCGAGCAGAGAATTGGCGAATCGGCGGTTTGTATTAAGTCCAATTATGTATTCTACTAAATGATTTTATAAAACGTATTTAATTCGAAAAAAGTCAAGTCATTAATTATTTTATGTGCGCATAAACATATCCTGTCTAACAGTTACTTTAGTAAAATGGCAAAGGTGAGCGTAGAAATCTCTGAGGCACATTATAGAATATATTCTCAAAAAACCGGCGCAATCCAAAAAATCAACTACGAGATCTAGTTTAAAGAGTTTGTAAGTTGATAAGCTTACAACGAGAATAGTACAATAGCATCGAATCAGCAAAATTAACGGAACTTAAAGCAAATAAGTTTTGTATTTTAAAATGTTATATGAATATAATATTGATAATTTACACCTAAAAACATACCTTAATTGCTTTTGTATTGTTGTTATTGCACACATACGCCGAATACCAGGTTCAGGCAATGTAACTGATGTAAATGCGCGGCCTTGGCTAAATACATCCGTTACTTGCGTTGGTAGATAACTAGTCACGGTTTTGCTGAGATATCTAAAAAGGGAGTAACTGAGAGTATGAGAGAGTAGACATGGGGTTCAGCGACGTCAAACGGTTGGATAATGATGACAATACATGAAAGGTGGCGAGGGTGGCGAATAAGGATGTAATGTAATGGTTGATATTGGAGTTGTTGGTTGGTGTGTTGAAAACAGGAGGTGTGGATGTTGAGAACAGGTGTTGTGCGAATTCGAAGGAAGAAAAGAAACATAAAACAGATGAATATGTGTGTTTAAGATATATAAATACAACAGAAAATAAAAATTAGGAGGTAAAATGAAGTTACACTCAAAACTAAAAGAAGAACCAAATAAAAAGGTAACGAACCCCATCCAGTCATCGGTCGATTGCTTGGATTCGGCCTGTTCGGCAGCCGATCGATCCAAACGAAATATATGTATTGTTTCGGTATTTGAACTAGAAACTAAATATCCAGAGCACGTACTAAACGAAAGCGAAGCAATAGCAACACAACGCTTAAGACCACGCCGCAGTTCAAACAATTTGGTGCCATCAAGCGAAGAGAAAACTCGAATTACAGTACCACGCTCGCTAGCTGTAGCAATTTCAGTACCAGACGGGCTAAATGCCAGTGCTGCTAATGGTGAATCGTGAGCAGGTATCATCGTTTTAGCATGTAAATTTATAGCATCGAAAATCTGAACTTCGCCAGACGTATACCTTCCTGGATATGCTAAATAGCAGTGCTCGGATGAGGAAGAAAGCGCACAGAGACCATTTGCATTACATGGAGTATCACGTATTGTATGAACAACTTTCATATCCTGGATATTGTGAATGTAAAGACTCTCTTCTAAGCAGACAATCAGACGTTCACGGTTCAATTTAACAGCTAATATAGTGTTTGAATATGAATAATTGCAAATTTCGCTCTGTTTCTTAAAGTGGCAGACCTAAAATTTTAAGAAGAGTGATTGAATAAAAATAAAAATACATAATTAGGAGGACTTTAATTTACCTTTAATTTTCTCGGTGAACGTTGAGAGACAATCGCAACCAAAGAGCTTTCGAAAAGACGTTCGATAAGAAATATCTCATCCGTTTGGCAACTGTACAATTTATCCAAAGTTAAATCAACCGAGCTAAGACTGTATAAACTATAGCCCGATTTTGTAGCTACTGCCAAAGATCTAATTGGATCGGCAATGTATGATTTAATTAGTCTTTATTTTCTTTTGAGACTTAGTAATTCAAGTACTTACGTGACATTTTGATTAAAGTTCACAAACACTTCGCCAGCTTCGATGTCGGGACGCCCCAATAAATTCATCATTATCGCACGTTTAATTAGTTAAACAGGTTTGAGAGGTTGAAAACTAACAACTCTGGACTTTATCCGAGTTAATTGGTGAACTGTAACGTTTAAGATTTTATTAGTAAAATATCAGTAGTTATCTCCAATGGAAATTTAAATACACTTAGGTCTCTTTTTATGCGGTACATGCGTTCGTCAGAAAGCCGTTAAAAAAAAATCCGCATAAAAAAGTTCTTTACTTTCATACAAAAACAGGGAATGCGTTCCAGCATTTTCAAAAACCACATAAATTCAGATACTCCGTATTAAAAATTCTAAAAACCCGAATAAAAAATTCAGTGAGGCAATATTAAGCAAAAAAACAAACAAAAATTATTTCTTCATTTCAACACTTATTATTCCATATAAAACTGAACATTAATGAAATAAATAAAATTTTATCTGTGTTTATCAAGTAAAAAAACCACAATGAATACACGAATTATGTAATTATTTATCAGAACATTGTCTCTAACACACTGAAAAAAAGTCATAAAAACTCTCAAAAAAGCAAAATCCCTACAGCAAAATATCAGACTAAAATTGCAAAGGCAAAAAAATGTGTACTCAAAAAAATTCTAGCACTTCCGAGAAAAAAGTTTGAAACTTAGGTGAAAATTTATTGCTCTTTTTTGAAGTTTTCTACAAATTGTTAAACTTGGGTTTATATGGGGTTTGTTAGAGAAAGAACTGTATTTTAATTGAAAATTCTCAAAAATAAACAAATAAACATAAGTTGCACACAATATCACTTCGAAATGGCGTGCTATAGATATGACCGATACTGTATGTATGTATGTGAGTTTGAGTTTCTCTTAACCCTGCAAACATTTGGAGTCATAAATGAGTCTTTAAGGAGTCCTATTTCGGAGCCATCACGCTCATAATGAGCTCATTTAAGAGTCCGATATGAGGGTGTTTCCCTTAGTCCGAAGGTCGACATATATGAGCTTAAAATCATACATCAACTGAGCCTCAATAAGAGTCATATTGGACCCTTATTGGCCTCATATACGGCTCATTTTGGACTCTTTTAAAACAATTCTTGGGCTCATATATGAATCATTTCAGACTCTTTTGGAGGCACTGTGTTTGCAAAGGCATTTAGCAAAAATTCCTTTCAAATAACATACATACATACTTACGTGCATATACANATTTGCAAAGGCATTTAGCAAAAATTCCTTTCAAATAACATACATACATACTTACATACGTGCATATACACATTCCAACTTGCATTCAGTAGCAGCAGCTGCAGCTAAATTGTGTTCATTTTTTTGTTTTCTAATTATTTTCAATTTCTGTATAAACAACTTTAGATATAAATTTTAAATCTTTTTGGTTTTTATATTGGAACAAGGAGCTGGCTTATAACTTGGATCATATATGAATCCCAAAAGATTCATATAAGAGTAAACCATTTTTTGTTTTTGAAACTCATATTTCTTACCTATCTAGGACTCCTTTCGGACTCATATATTCTGAACGCTCAGAATATATTTGGGGATAATTATATTGTTTGCAAACGTCAGTCTGACTCTTAATGGTTTTACATTCTAATGTTTTTATCATGCTCAAACGTTTGCGATACGATATACTGCGGTGCCTCATCTTTCTTATGGCAATCTTTTTATTATGAATACTTTAAATCGTATAATGTGGGGTAACAATTAGCGAGTTGAATTATTTGCTTTGCAAGACTCTATCGAGACCTAACCTCCAAAAAGATGTAAGCGACACTTTTTTCAAAATTTCCTTTTTGATGCAGAAATGTTTATGGAGCATCTGCATCAAAAATAAAATTTTGAAAAGAAGTCCCTTACATCTTTTTGGCGGTTAGGGCCCGCTGGTTAAAATAACAAGTTAATTTTCAACGCATCACATCGCCCCGGCATATTGCATCTGCCCGTATGGCATGTTTGCTCATAGTGTGCTAATACTTCCGCCATATGCTGTATAGTCTTGTGCCGCAGTATACTATATGTAATTCAAAAAATCCATTTTTTGAGTGCCCCTAAGTACAGTAATGGTATTGAGCAACGTATATCGTACGAGATTGCACCCCACAGCCTCTTTTTGAGGTAATTTTTAAGAATCTTGTTTTAGGGCTTCTTGCAATCAAACAGAAAAATTGTAGCAGTTTTACCATAGAGATTGCATGTTTAGGCAAATAACAAATAGAAAATTTGAAAACTAAAACCTATGAACGGAATCCCCAGGATGATCGGTTCTATGCTCACCGGATTGACTCGGAGCACAAAATCCGACCAAGGACCATCACTACAGCAGCAACCCCAACCGGTCTCCGGTCTGCTCCGTACAGTAGCATAGAACAAAACTTCAGACCCGTGTTTGCGGCCGAAACAGACACCGTTCCTTGAACACAGTCCGTTGCAACAGCTGCAATAATCGTTGCCACTTAAAGGCATGTTCTGGCCTCAGGGCATCTTTGTTGCAACAACAAACAACAAATCCGTCACCCCACACAATCGAAAAAATATATTTTTAAAATATTCAAATGTTTCTATGAACTGTCAAATCAAATAAAAAATTGTGAAAAGAGTTTGCTACTTAATCGCTGCAGAACATTGGCTATTTATAGAAAGGTTCGGCTTTGAAACTAGTCTTTCTATCCGTTATAGCAGTATGGCTCTGGCTCTCGTCCATTCAGATCGCCTGCCCACAATGAGTGAAATAGACAGTTTAGGGATGGAAACTAGCCCTTTCCACTCACCCAGGGGTTGCGGCTAAGGAAATTACACTCGTGGATCGCATGTCCTTCACGTGATAAAGTATGGGGCTGCTTGGACTATCTTCCAACAGCATCCAAAATATGCTATTTTTGGTTATTTATACATACATAAACCATCTTGTAACTTAGAAGAAAAATTGTAAAAGATTATCTAACATGAAGCTTTAACTTTACTTTTAATGTATACGTGTTAATTATGCAATACATATGTGTGCGTCTAAGCTTTAACCAAAACCGTGTAAATCACAGTTTCAAACTTTAGGTTACAAAATTTAGGAAATTTCAACAAATTTTCATCAAAATTTCAACTTGTTATTCTGAATTTTTAGAAAATTTTTGGGTACGCAGTTTTATAGCCCATAGCAAAATTGTATAATGAAGTGCAAGTTTCAAACGGCTGAAAAATCGCGTTGATTTTTGAAAATTTTTTTGAGGCTACTTTTTTTGATTTTTTAATATAACAAGCGCAATTTACAAAAACTTAAACAAAAGTTAAAATTTTAATGAAAATTGTTGAATTTTCCTAATTTGTGTATAAAGTTTGAAACTGTGATTTACACGGTTTTGGTTAAAGCTTAGACGATATTTTTATAAAATAATAAAAAAATGTAGCTCGAAAAACATTACGAATATTTGAAGAAAATCAACACATGGCCATTTGTTTGAGTCACTGTATATACGAGTATATATAGGTTATATGCCCGTAATAAATAAATAAATAAACACCCGCCAAACCATAAACCAGTGGACAAACTCCTACTAGGCAACGCAGGACATCCACTCAGCAAAGATGGTTCTGCTGCGTTTGCACAGGCCTTACACACCATCATGAGTGGAGTACTGATTTCACTACAGTCTGCTGCTCAGCCGCCACGCAACACTCAGCTCCGTCGCCAAAAGTAGCCTAACAGCAGCCGTCCACGCATATGACGACGCTCGACGTAACCCTAGCGGCACGCAGTGTGGTAATTAAACTTTTTTCGTGACAAAATCTAATACATATCTCAATAACGAGAACAGCTAGCGAAATAAGTTTAACAGCATTTTAAAACTTTAAAGCAGAGACCGAAAATAATTATTACTCTAATATTTAGAATCAAAAACGTCGCCTTGTATGAAGATAAATTTTTTTCGTCTTTGTATAATAATTATTTACGAGAAATATCCTTTTTTGGCTCTCGGGACGTTTATTTCAAGACGAATATGATTTACGCCTTCTCATAATAATTATATGGGCGTTTTATTTTATTTTTTTCGTCTCAAGGGACGTTTATTTCAAGACGAATATGATTTACGCCTTCTCATAATAGTTATATGGGCTTTTTATTTTTTTTCGTCTCTCGGGAGGTTTATTTCAAAACGAATATGATTTACGTCCCACGTTTTTCTTAATAGAATTCGTACACTTAAAGCCGATTTCGCAAAATTTTTTAATTGCAATTTAATAAACATTTAATTTAAATTTAAATTTGTATTAAATTTTGCATTTAACTTTTTCTCCTTCCACCAATACACACTTGTCATAATTCAGTATTTCTGGCATAAATGAACTACCCAGTAGAAATCTTAAGCATACAACATCGCTGTTGGAGGCATGAGCTTACTGCTGTGTATACATGCCAGTATAAATGAACCTTCATTTCCATTTAACACGCGTGGTTTCTCAGAGCGTATGCGTACCTTAATCATACACTTGTACTACTGCTGTATGCATATGGCTGTATTACATACAAAAATGCATTAATGGAACATTAATGGATTAAAGCATTCTTACAAGATCCCCATATGTAAATGCTACTTTTCTGATACATTTTAATATACGGGGACACATTTACTCAAAAACCTCTGGACCGATTTTGACGAAATTTTGACATAAGACATAGATATTTGGAAAAGGTTTAAATTATGTTAGTTTGCTATCCGGAAAATACCTATTAAAAAATTAATGCAATTAAGTTAAATTAATTACTTCAATATGGGTATCAATCGAAATGGTGTTGAAAAGGATTTATTTCTAAGCAACATGTAAGAGGGTTGCCATCTGTTTAAAAAATTCAATTGAACATGAACATGGGAATTAGGTACCTGGAATACATATCACAATATGGGACTTCAGAAAAAATAGGTTTAAGAAAGTTTGACTTTGAAAATTTTTTGATGAGGGTTGCCAACTATTTAATTATTTAATAACTTTATTAAGTTATTACAATATGGATATCAATCGAAAGAGTTTTGAAATGCTTCATTTCTAAAGTGCATGAAGTAGGATCGCCATCTGTTTAAAAAGGCAAACTGAGCTTGAATTAAAGGAATTAGGTAATTTAAATATGTATCACAATCGGCATCAGACGAAAGAGCTGGAAGCTATTAGTTTGAAAATAATATTTTGATGTGGGTTGCCAACTATTTGAGAAGTCTAATTTAATTTAAATATACACAAGTTATGAGATATATTAAAATATGGATATCAAACGTAAGGGTGCAATGAAATCTTTAGTTCGTCCTATCTTTGATTCTGTGTATATCCTTATCTTTGCCTTTCCCCGTCTCCAGTGGCATTATATTTTTAACGCAAGTACATATTTCCGAACTCGATTAAGAAGTTTCCTATCAATTATTTGAATTTCACCTTTTAAAAAGATGGCAACCCTCTTATATATAGTTGAAAAATAAAATAATCACCACCATTTGGATCCACCATATGTTATAACCCAGATAACTTTTTAAATAATTTTAATATTTTGAATTTAATTTCTATTACATGGCAACCCTTATTGTACTTCTACATACCAATCTCTTCAATTCTCGGTGCAGATCTGGTGACGGTGGGTTGAATATCTTGTGTAAACATCTCCGAACTCGATCATTTGCATTTGATTTTCTAACATCTGGCAACTCTTTTCAACGAATCGAAACCACGTAAGGGCAAAGGCCTTTAATATATATATATATGTTTTAAGGGCCGTCAACGTGTCTGTTTTAACCTATAGTTTATTTATTTACTTGATTCATTAGTTAAACTTAACTACAGAAAATTCCATCGAATTTCTTGAAAAGGAATGGAAAATAATCATTATTATTTGAATTTAAATTAAAAAAGTCAACATGTTGTAAGTGTCGTACAGCAATTTTATGTATACTCACATATCTGTCTTTGTATGTACTACCGTAATTTACAATGATTTTTATTTTTCAAGTTTTACTAATAAAAATTATAAATAATAAATAAAATATGATTTTTATTTTTTCGCTCAAGAATAATGATTACCCCTTGATTTTAGGTTTTTTGATCGAAAATAATGATTATCTTTCAATTTTTATTTTTTTACTCAAGAATGATTATCTTGCGATTTTTATTTTTTCACTCAAGAGTAATACTCAGATTCTGAGTTTTATATTTTTGCTTGAGCATAAGGATTACTTTTTATTTTTTTTCGCTCAGGTATAATGATTATCTTGCGATTTTAATTTTTTCCATTTGAGAATAATGATTGACACCTGATTTTTATTTTCTTTNAAGTTATTACAATATGGATATCAATCGAAAGAGTTTTGAAATGCTTCATTTCTAAAGTGCATGAAGTAGGATCGCCATCTGTTTAAAAAGGCAAACTGAGCTTGAATTAAAGGAATTAGGTAATTTAAATATGTATCACAATCGGCATCAGACGAAAGAGCTGGAAGCTATTAGTTTGAAAATAATATTTTGATGTGGGTTGCCAACTATTTGAGAAGTCTAATTTAATTTAAATATACACAAGTTATGAGATATATTAAAATATGGATATCAAACGTAAGGGTGCAATGAAATCTTTAGTTCGTCCTATCTTTGATTCTGTGTATATCCTTATCTTTGCCTTTCCCCGTCTCCAGTGGCATTATATTTTTAACGCAAGTACATATTTCCGAACTCGATTAAGAAGTTTCCTATCAATTATTTGAATTTCACCTTTTAAAAAGATGGCAACCCTCTTATATATAGTTGAAAAATAAAATAATCACCACCATTTGGATCCACCATATGTTATAACCCAGATAACTTTTTAAATAATTTTAATATTTTGAATTTAATTTCTATTACGTGGCAACCCTTATTGTACTTCTACATACCAATCTCTTCAATTCTCGGTGCAGATCTGGTGACGGTGGGTTGAATATCTTGTGTAAACATCTCCGAACTCGATCATTTGCATTTGATTTTCTAACATCTGGCAACTCTTTTCAACGAATCGAAACCACGTAAGGGCAAAGGCCTTTAATATATATATATATGTTTTAAGGGCCGTCAACGTGTCTGTGTTAACCTATAGTTTATTTATTTACTTGATTCATTAGTTAAACTTAACTACAGAAAATTCCATCGAATTTCTTGAAAAGGAATGGAAAATAATCATTATTATTTGAATTTAAATTAAAAAAGTCAACATGTTGTAAGTGTCGTACAGCAATTTTATGTATACTCACATATCTGTCTTTGTATGTACTACCGTAATTTACAATGATTTTTATTTTTCAAGTTTTACTAATAAAAATTATAAATAATAAATAAAATATGATTTTTATTTTTTCGCTCAAGAATAATGATTACCCCTTGATTTTAGGTTTTTTGATCGAAAATAATGATTATCTTTCAATTTTTATTTTTTTACTCAAGAATGATTATCTTGCGATTTTTATTTTTTCACTCAAGAGTAATACTCAGATTCTGAGTTTTATATTTTTGCTTGAGCATAAGGATTACTTTTTATTTTTTTTCGCTCAGGTATAATGATTATCTTGCGATTTTAATTTTTTCCATTTGAGAATAATGATTGACACCTGATTTTTATTTTCTTTCCCCCAACATAAAACTGAAAACCTTATACAACCAAGATCATAAGAGCTGTTGGTTTGTAATTTTATGAGATCACACTGTTTATAATAGGGTACCACCCAATGATAACGAAACGTTTGAAATTATACACTTATAGGCAGAAAATCGACATCGAAGTGAATCAAGATCGTTTTCATGCCTTATGTAAATCCTTAATACGAAAAAACACCTACTTACTGACCGTTTAATTTTGACGAATTTCTTTTGCTAAGTGGTTGCATATTTTCTCCATACAAAGTGTGCTCAAACACACTTTTTATGTGAAAAAATGTGCATGAACTCAAAAAAAATAAATAATTGCCAAAAATCAACGGTAAGTCATAGCATCTTCAAACTTACACTTTGTTGTACTAAAATTGAATGGGCTACAAAACTGCTTACCCAATTTTTGTCTAAAGAGGGTAATTAAAAAGTAAAATGTTTTTATACAAATTTAGATAATTTTCTTTAACTTTGCGCGAAGTTTTGTACTCTGATTTTTGGAGTTTTGTTGCTCATAAAGAATTAGCAAAAATAAAATAGGAATTTTTTAATTTGGCGATGGTCAAAGTGGAAAAATTAAGAACAAGTAGAGAAGTATAAGTTCGGGCGAAACCAAATTTTATATACCCGGCACAGGTATAAAATAACGTCGTTTCAACTTTTTCTAAACTACCTTTGCATGATGAGCAGGGGTGTTTTTTCCATATTTTAGACGTTTTCGATAATATGCTGAGTTATACTTAACTGAACTAAGTTTGATAGACATTGGTAAAGCTATTACCGGGATATACCTTTTAGTCATAAAATGGGCGGCGCCACGCCCAATTCCTTAAAGTTTAAATTAGCGTCCTCAGTTATTTAAATATCGGAGTTTTCGTATATTTAAAATTTGCCGTTATACGGGAAGCGGGTATAATTTTGGACTGATTTGAATAATTTTCAATGAATTGCTTTTCTGTACCAAGGTTAATAAGCGCAACGAGTTTGGTAGAAATTGATAAATCGGTTACCGAGATACACATGTGTGGTCACAAGTGGGCGGCGCCACGCCCATTATCCAGAAATTTATATG
>NW_016166724.1:18352-23378 GCF_001687245.7 Rhagoletis zephyria | reverse complement strand
AAGCTCTTATTAGGCGCCGCGAAGTTAGCGGGCATTGGCTAGTTTAAAATATAAAAGTTATACATAAGGCATGTGCCAATTGATAGAAAAGTACTCTGGATAGTAAATTTTTTACAGCGATGACGTGAATAAAAATGGTTTATCCTGCAGGGCTAGTGAAAAATTTGACAGCAGNTAAAATTTGTCCAACACTGTTTGATACTTAAAATAAAAAAGTTATACATAAGGCCTGTGCCAATTGATAGAAAAGTACTCTGGATAGTAAATTTTTTACAGCTATGACGTGAATAAAAATGGTTTATCCGGCAGGCTAGTGAAAAATTTGAGAGCAAGCATTAGCTTTGTTTCTTTACAGATAAGTATCACTAGTTTCTGCTGGAAAGCGCATCTTATCCCAAAAAAATAGCAGAAACTAACAGATTTCTCTCGTTCTTACGCTCTTCTTTATTTTTGTATACATAAATTCTCAGAATTAAAAAATAAATCGATTAAACGATGACTGTCCGTCCGCCTGTGCACACGATAACTCGAGTAAAAATTAACCCCACTATTTTGAATTTTCCTACGATTGACGATAAACGCTTGCAAGCGTATCGTAGAAAACCAGTTCTCGTATTATCGTTTTCATACGCTCGACAGATGTAAATTTGTCATTCACTGTGGCTGTGGTTTTTGTTCACTTTTTACTGTGAACCATCACAAATTAACTACGCTAACTATCGGATTTCATACGGCAACATCGATTCTTAATAGAGAATAACAGAATGTAGGCGTTTAAGAAGCATCGTATGAATTCATAACAGGGGGGTAATACTAGTAGATTATCCTCATTTTCGAGCTTAACTCCCTAATCTGTAATTAGAAAAAGAGATTAGCCATATAAAATTCGTCCCTTGATAATCTGTAAATATAAAATAATCTCAGATTTAAGCGATAACTTTTCGGTGTCCATCCTAGTTTTATCGATTGTTTTTGCGAAGAAGGGGAGAAATGGCAAATATCAAAGTAAATAAAAATGNTTAATATAGCAGAAAAATGTGATCACGGTGGCACAGAGAAGAAACATAACATAACCTTGAGATGTGAGAATAACAAGCACAAAAAATTTGACGCCTAAAAATCTGAGATTTACCTGTGTAAACGGGGTGATTAAAAACGAGCTTTGATTGAGATAATATTTATATGTGAACATACTTTAAAATATCTTAACGAAACTTGGTAGGTGTACTTCTTTTGATCGTAGGACCGATAGTATTGATGGGCAAAATCGGCCAATAACCACGCCTTCCTCCCATATAACGGTCATTTTCAGAAATACGAAAACTAAGATTTTGTATTTGACTACTGCAGCTTATTCACTCTCGTGTATCTCGGTAACAGTTTTATCAATTTGTACCAAACTCGGTATAATTATTGTACTTGACACGCAAAAGTAAGAAGTTTAAAATTTTAGAAATCGGACTAAAATTACGCTTTTCATATAACGATAAATTTCGGAAACGCTGAACCACCTGCTTACCATGTAACGGTAGTTTTCGGAAAGGTAAAAAAACTATATTTAATACTGCGCCGGGTATTCAATGTTCGGCCTCCATCGAACTTAAACTTTTTTACTTTTTGTACCATATGTTTATTTGTATATGCATATAAAGTACATTTAACTGATGAAACCATAAGTTTCTTTTAAATTCGATGTTAACATATACTTCATGGTAGTTTCATTTTAATTTTGAGCCCTTTTGCAGTTATTTTAAAGCTAAATAGCACATGAATTACATAATTCACGTAGATTTCATAATATTTCGTTCAATATCTGATTTAAAATGCCAAATTTCTTGCAAATACAATGGAATTTACAAAAGTAAATTCACTACTAATTGAATACTTTGTGTTCTTTTCTACTACCATTTTCGCACCAAGGGATTCCAATCTTTCCCATTTCTCCGTCCTTCGTAAACGCAAGGGAGTGTCATACCGCGGTTGTCAATAATTATCAAACCTTTTATTAGGTTCGGTCGGCAAAAATCCTCTTAGCTATATCCTACCCGCGGGTGCCGACTGGGCAATGGACGTCGCTGCTGTCACCGCGATGGCTTAGCACCTAGGCTAATACCTAGAGCGGGTCTTGGCGGTGCGAGCAGGCGGCGTCTAGCGAAGGCAGGAGTATATATCCATCCTTCTCTTCCTAGTGCTATGCTCTGCTCTGCTCTGCATATGAAACTGGGGGAGCGGGGTGTATGCCTACTTCTGCCATTGCTAACGAGGTACCTGGCGGTAGGTATAAAACGCTAGGGGTAGAGGTTCCCTGACACAAAAACTCACCATGGAGGCTAGAAAGGAAGAAGAACGGGCTGGGATATCAGCTCAAACGTCGGTGGGGGAAGTGGCTACTACCACCGGCGGGCACAGCGATTCTACTCGCTGTGTCGCCAGCGGCCACACCTCTGCTGTGGAGGGAGCGGTTGTAGTGCTAACGCCAAACCGACGCTACAGCGCATGGGTGCCACAGTCCACGAAGACTCGGACCTCGAAAGCGTTACCACCCAAGAAGAAGCCTTGCTACGCTCTCCTGGGGATGCCAAAGGTGCTTGTTCGGCATCAAAGAAAAGGCCTAGGGCAAAACCCAGTAAGGAGGGGTTGAAGGCTGTCAAATTCCACGAGAGACTTAGCTGCAAGTCCAACCGGACGAAGGAAGAGGAGGAAGGGTTGGCTTGGGCTAAGGGGAAAATGGAGGAAGGCTGGGCGTACTACGCGGCAAGGCCACGATTCAATGCCATGGACCCGGGATTTGCAAACCGGATCGAGGAAGGAATCGCGGGTAAAAGGAATCTGCTGAAAGCGAGACAGCAAGGCCGGCCAACAGATCGAAGCGCAGAGACGACGTTGCAAAGCCAAACGTCAGGCTCGATCAAGAGAAAGCGACAACATCGAGAGCGGCGGCAACGGCCAGTGAGATGGCCAGGAGACATCTAATCGTGGCACTCATAGACCGTAGCAATCCGCTGGGACAAATGTCTCAGGAGCGCTGGGGAGCAGTGGAGTTAAAGCTGCTGGATGCGCTCGTCGAGAAAATGGATGGGGACCCTAACACGACCATGCCAACTTTCGATGGTGCGGGGTGGCTAAACGGGGTAAAAATACTAAAGTGCAAGGACGATCCAACTCTACTATGAATAAAGGAAGCTGTCGCGACGCTTCAAGGCCTGTGGGAGGGCGCCGTCTTGGAGGTTGTGGACCACAGCTGCATACCGTCTATACCGAAAGCGAAGGTGCTCATACCCCGCACGGTAAAACCGGAGAATGCGCTGCGGCTTCTGCAGAGACAGAATCCAGACGTGCCGACGGGAGATTGGAGGGTGTTAAAGGTCACCAACTGCGGTAAGGAGGATGGCAGCCAAAACTACATCTTCCAAATAAATAAGCCGGCCGAAGACATATTGTACGCTAGGTTCGGGAAGATGGCGTGGGGCGTAGGTAGCGTATACCTTCGCCTGAAGAAGCGAAACCTGGCCGATAAGAATGAGAACACGTTGGAGGAGCGAGAGGTTGAGAAGGATCTGGGAGAGATCCTGGAGGCCACCTTGAAGCTCCAGGATACCGAGAAGGGTGAACCGGAGACTCTACCCGACCCCGAGAAGAATCCTGATCCTTGCAGTGAAGGTTCTTCAGATAAACTCAAAAAGCAAGGTCGCCTCTGCCAAGCTCCTCCTCAATTTAGAGAGGATCGGCTACGATGCGGCGTTAGTCCAGGAGCCATGGATAGCATCGGGAAACGTGGTATCTGGACTAAAGTCGCAAACATGCTACACGCACATCCCGAGTGCAACAAATATGGTAAGAACAGCTATACTGGTTAAGAAAAGTATACACTCTTATATTGATCTTAATTTCTCTTCAGACGACCTGACGGTGGTAGCTGTGAAGGATGGCAAGGATGACACAATACTCCTTGCATCTTGTTACATGCCTCACGACAAGGAGGCGCCACCAAACGGACTCCGGAGGTTGGTGGCAGAGGCCGAGAAGGCGAAACGTCCACTCGTCATAGGCGCGGATGCCAAAGCGCACAATACGGTATGGGGGAGTGGAGATACCAACGAAAGGGGTGAGTCTTTACTAAACTTTATCTTAACAAGTAATTTAGATATAGCCAACCGGGGTGAGGAACCAACTTATATTGGCCCTACCTCGAAGAACGTTCTTGATATAACACTCTACACTAGTGGGGGAATCGGAGTAGGAAACTGGGAGGTGCTTAGTACATCCTCGTTTTCTGACCATAGGTATGTAGGATTTCAGGTAGAATTCTCAGCCCGAACAAAAAGCGAAACTTTCAGAAATCCCAAGAATACGAACTGGGAATTGTATGAAAGGGTAGTGAGGAAGAATTTAAACAAGTATAGGGTAAGTGACTCCCACTCTGAATTGGAGGAACTGGTAGTCACACTTACCAACACTAAACAAAGCTTATCACATCGCATGCCCTCCGCTACATGCAAGGCGAGGTTCAAAGCCACCTTGGTGGAACAGGGGGCTCGGAGCACTCAGAAGAAATGTCAGAGAACTCGTCAAACTGGCCAAGATAGCCGATTACGAGTTCTGCTGGATGGAATACAAAGATATACTTAAGGAATACAAGAAAGAGATTCGCAAATGCAAGCGGGAGTCGTGGAAGAGCTTCTGCGGTGAATTAGAAAAAACAACCGAGGTAGCCAGGCTAAGGAAATTGCTATCCAAGAACCCGACTACTCCAAGGTTGCTACGTAAAAAATGTGGAGAGTGGACTGGAAGCAGTGAGGACTCACTGGAAGACCTAGTCAACACACACTTTCCGGGGTGTACAGACAGCATAGATCTGCAACTTCTAGGAGATAGCGTGGAAAATGTCCCCCCGGACATCATAACGGAAGAAAAAATACGGTGGGCTATCGATGGCTTCGGGCCGTTTAAGTCCCCAGGCACAGACGGTATCTTTCCAGCCATGATGCAAAAAATTTCCGCAGTGCTGACACCATACTTGAAAACA
>NW_016166724.1:4688-18333 GCF_001687245.7 Rhagoletis zephyria | reverse complement strand
CTTTCCAGCCATGATGCAAAAAATTTCCGCAGTGCTGGCACCATACTTGAAAATAATATACGAGGGATGTTTAAGGTTAAACTATGTGCCTGTCCTGTGGAGAGAGGCGAGGGTCGTACTCATACCGAAGGCGGGTAACGGAAATCCCCTCTATTCGAAAGAATACAGACCAATTAGTCTAACCTCATTCCTTCTAAAGACGCTCGAAAAGATTCTGGACGCATACATTAAGGATAAGCTGCCGTCGGCCAGCATATCAAAGGCGCAGCATGCTAACACGAAGGGTAGATCCACTGAGACTGCACTTCACTCACTAACCACGGTAATAGAAAAAACTCTGGAGCATAAGGAATATGCCCTTGGGGTCTTCCTGGACATAAGTGGGGCATTTAATAATGTCTCCTATGAGGCAATAATGGAAAGCCTAGAAGCAGCCCAGGTAGAGTCTGCCATCCTACTATGGATAAAAAGCCTGCTGAGCTGCAGGAAAATTAAGGCGGAGTGGNTCTATGAGGCAATAGTGGAAAGTCTATAAGCAGCTCAGGTAGAGTCTGCCATCCTACTATAGATAAAGAGCCTGCTGAGCTGCAGAAAGATTAACGCGGAGTGGAACGAAGCCAGACTGCTCAGACTAGCGCGTAGAGGAACTCCTCAGGGTGGCGTTCTGTCACCACTCCTGTGGCTACTCGTAGCGAATGAGCTTCTGGGAAAATTCGAAGGGAAAGCACCCAGACTAATTGCCTATGCGGACGACATAGCTATAGTTGTTACGGGGAAATTCCTAGACACCATCAGTAACGTAATGGAAAGCGCTCTAAGGGTCGTACATCGATGGGCGACAACAACAAACTTAGGGGTAAATGCTGACAAAACGGATGCGGTACTGTTCACAAGAAGGTACAAAATCCCCGCGTGGAAACCCCCGAGGCTCAACGGGGCGGAGCTATCAATCAAGGATCACACCAAGTACCTGGGAGTAATTTTGGACAGCAAACTGATGTGGAAGCTAAATGTGGAGGAAAGGGTGAAAAAGGCCAGTGGTGCCCTTTACGCATGTAAAAAGATGCTGGGTACCACATGGGGCCTATCCCCTGGCCTCATGCATTGGTGTTACACGGCGGTAGTAAGGCCGATATTGCTCTACGGCGCTCTGGTATGGTGGACCGCTGCCATCAAAATCTCGTATAGGAAACCATTGGAGCGAGTACAGCGGCTCGCTGCACTGTGCATAATAGGAGCGCTAAGGACCACTCCAACGGCGGTACTTGAAAGGCTACTTGACCTAACGCCAATCGAAATCGCAGTGGAGAGCACTGCAGCGAAATCCGCCATGAGATTGATGGCCTTAGGTGAATTCTCCGCTAGAACCATCGAGCACAGCTCGATATGCAGGGAGATGGAGGGTGAAATTGACCACATATCCCCACGCTTCATCTGGGAAAGAAGGTTTAAAGCTACGTGTAAGGAGGGCGGATGGCGTATGATCAGGCGACCCGCCAGCGGAACGTATAACATCTATACGGATGGATCAAAAATGGCTGATGGAGTGGGCGCCGGAGTCTACTGCGCCGAGCTAGACCTCAGGCAACTCTTCAAGCTTCCAGAGTACTGCAGTATCTTCCAAGCGGAAGTCTTCGCTATAGGGAAAGCTGCTGAGATTGCTAACAACGCAGGAAACTATATAAAAGATATCAACATATATGTCGATAGCCAGGCGGCGATTAAGGCTATAATCTCACATCGTATTTCATCAGAAAATGTTCTTAGAAGCAGGGAAGCAGTAGACAGGGTGGCCGAGGGTAAACGGCTGCATATATACTGGGTTCCAGGCCACGAGGGCATTTTAGGCAACGAAATAGCTGATGAAATTGCCAAAAGTGCCATCCGTCTTGTTAGCGAACCAGTACAGGAAATACAAAAGTCGCTAAAAACGATCTATAAAGAAATTTCCGAAAGGGCTAAGTGCCGGATCCGGGTGAGATGGAACCACCAAGATCATGTACAATCGCAGCAAAGGAAACACCCATTTCTTGCTTACACGGTCACGCAGGGATTGCAGGACAGTTGTTGGCCTAATGACGGGCCACAACCTTCTGGCATCCCATGCATGCAGAATGGGCATTACTTACTGTGACGCATGCAGGAAGTGCAGGGAGGAAGGCATGAGTGAGACGTTAGAACACCTCCTCTGTATCTGTCCGGCCTTAGCTAGAACTCGCCTTACATATCTCGGAGCTTCGCAATTCAAAGGACTAGAGGAGGCTTCAAAACTGGATATTAAGGCTCTCTTGAACTTCGCAAAAAGCGTTGACGTCCTATACGATGACTACTTTAGATCGCAGTAACACGGGCCTCCATCTGGCACTACAAAGGACCAATGGGTCTATGTAAAGCGCATCAGCCGGCCAGTGTAACCTAACCTAACGTAACCTTTTATTAGGTTCTTTCCCGTACGCAACTCGGGTACCCAAAACAGCCCAGAAGACATTCTCGTACTCAACAAAGTTGGTAATAGAGAGCGAAAGTTGGAACGTATTTGATCTTAAGTGTCTTCTTCTTCCTGCCCGAAAATGCCCGGACTTTTTTTCCGGGTAAAAATGGATAAAGTGTCAAAGTGCATATAAGCTGTTTTTTGTTTACATATTGCCTGCATTTACTTGGCGCTTTTAAGGATTTATGTATTTAAAATCAAATTTTTGAAACCGAAATTCAATTTCCAAGTGCTTGCCTATAAGTGACAAAAACAAAAACAACGTGAATCAGCTGTTTCTCAAATTCTGGGCACGAAATGTGGTTTTTTGCGTTCCCGTACTTCTGGACTTTGTTCCACTTTTGAGAGCAAACTTTTCCTTTATTCTCTATGCTGTGTGCGAGTACGTCTAAATTGCTACCTAAATAGAGAAAAATCCTAAATCACTGGAAAGTGTCGGTAACGCAGTGAATGGAACAATTTAGATTTTCTGCGAGCATACTTTTCAACCTAAATTGAACAGTGAAATATATTTGAGCGAGCGATTAAGTGAACAACGATTTTTTGATGTTTTAAATAATTTTTATCATTGCTGTGGCACAAAAAAGAAAATATTCAGAAAGATGTAAGTATAAATTTATTTGATTTTTGCATTCAGATAAGTATATGTGTAATTCGATGGATGTACATATATTATTTCGCAGGGTCAGAAGAGCAAACAGATTCTTTTATAGATGCCAGGATGGAGTATTCTACTTTTCTGTTGCAAATTTATTATATTGTTAAATAGTCCCAAAGCTACCAAATTCCAAAAGAAACAATTTAGATTGTCAACCGAACTCGCACAGTTTTAGCAGCTGTTTTCCTAAATTGTAGCAGTGCTGGAAATTTCCGGTGGAATATTAGTTTAGGTCATGGTGTAACGAACTTGAAGGTGGCGCATTCCCGAAACCGCTACTTTGGTTTCGCCGACTTTGACGTTTATGGCAATACGTAAACAAACTTTTTGTTTAGAAACAAGTGCAAACGTATTGTGTACTTTCAAGTGAGAAATCGAAGTAATTCGTGCGTTCTAAAGTAAAAAACGTTTTATTTGTAATAAAAACTTTATAAAAATGTCGTGTCATGTGTTTAAATGCAGCAGACGTAGGGGTTAAGCCCCCAAATGCAGTTTTTTTGTTTCCCCGGGATGACGCCTTGGCCAGAAAGTGGGTAGAGTTCTGCCGGCAGGAGAAGCCATACAATTTAGACACAAATTACAAATTTACCACAAATTACAAATTAAAATCGGAGGTAAGCAAGCATCGACCACTTTCAGCAGGAAAACATGCGCTCCGACAAGATATTATCACTTTTTCGGCACCTGCAATACAAACACAAAAGCTCTAAATAGTTAATTAATAAGATCTATTCTTTTGAACACATTTCAAGAGTGGTTGTATATTTTTTGTTAACGTTGTGCTTAATTTGCTATATTCAAAGACGACTTGAGAAATTGGTGAATCGTGAAGAAAACACGTTTTCTCACTGCAAATTCACAGCTGTCAACTCATTGTTCTTCGCCATATTCTTTGTTTACCCATTGCCACAAATGTCATTCTGCGGGAATGCGCAATCTTGTATTCTATCGCCGAACTTCTATCTTGTAACTTCGCAGAATTGGGCGATGCTGTCGTTCACCGTTCGCCCAGCTATTTCGCCTACTTAAACAGAATTAGAGCGGTAGCGAAAACAGCTGATCCCATTTGGTCGCCTTTATAATTTGGGTGACCATATTTAGAAAAAACAACCATATTTAGAAATGAGAAAATGATAACAAATATAAATGTAAAACAAAGAAAGATAATTATAAATAATTTGTTTCAAGCCAGATTTAACGAATCCACAACTATATTTTTCAAACAACAACAAAAAATCGTGTTTAGGTTGTTTTCTTTTAAAACTTTGAAAGCAAAAAACAAATACGGCCACCTTTGGCACGCACAGCTGTCATCGCCCAGCAGGGCGATAGAAATAAATCTATCGCCATGAAACGCCGCCAAGCGAACTTCGCATTTCGCTTTGGCTGTGTTCAATTTCATATGCTTCCGGGTGTTCTAATTTTGACAGCGCGAATTTCGCTGTGGTGAGTTCGCCGTTCGCCGGCATTGTATTTCAGCTATTATGTTTGTTCCGCACGAGCCTGCGTAATCCCGCGGGTGCCCAAAACAGCCCAGAAAGCGTTCCTTACGCTAAAAAAATAGGCAATAGAGAGCGAATACGTTCCACTTTTGGGGCGTAAATGTCTTCTTCTTTGTACACGAAACAGCCCAGAAAGGGCAATTTGAAATAATACTATGTTCTGACCGAAAACGAAAACACTTTGAGAACGATTTTTTGGGATTGTGGGCTGAAGGCTGTTCACACCGGCTGTTATTGTTTTCGTTGACATTTCTTACATCTTTTGATTACAGTTTTGCTACACAACAACAAAACCAAAATAAAATTTCTTCATTTTCTTTTCATCTACAACCTTTTACTTTCATTCTTATATTACTTTGGCCAGCCATGATGCGGGTTAACAATGAAACCGAAATGGCGTATTAAAGATGATAAAATATGACTTCCACTTCGAAAACACTTTGAAAACAAGTTTAGGGATTGTGGCTGAAGGCTGTTCACATCTGCTGTTAGTGTTTTCATTGACAATACACAAAAGCAAAACAAAAATACTTTTCCTTCATTTTCTTTTCATTTGCAACCTTTTACTTTCATTTTTATTTTATTTGGCCAGCCAATTAGCAATAAAACCGAAATGGAGTATTAAAAATGATAAAATATGACGAAATCTTGTTTTCGTTTGACAGATTTTGCATGGACGAAAACACAAGTTTTAGGTCGAAAACCAGGTTTAGCAACGAAAACATATTTTCGATGTCGGCCAAACATGGTATAACAGCTGTTGTTGTTTAAATCCCAAAGCAAATTTTATAAAACACAAAAGTGGGAAATACCACAGAATTTTCAGAAAATGTAGTTATTTAGCAATTTCATTAGCCATATAAGATAAATACACCTAAAATCATTATTTAGAGCTGATTTGTTGATTCCGGGCACGAAATGTGTTTTTTTGCATTCCTCACGCTCTGGGCACTTATGGCACGTGTTGACACATTTTTGGCACTTGTGGTAGAATAACTTATTTTTACGCTCTAACTACCGGAGCTGCCCGGAAAGCGTGTGGAACAAAGCTATTCTAATACGGATTTCCCACGCAACCCCAATTACGTAGTTTGCCCTCTCACTCGTAATTCGCAATCCAATTACCCTTCGAACTACGTAATTCGTTGTTGGTAATTCATATCCAATTACAATGCAAATTACGAACAAGTCGGTGCCGTCTCTAATTTTTATCCGAAACTTATCGAAACTCGCATTTTTCTGAGTACAAAAAGTAAAGTTTATAATCCCTCATTTCATACGGAAACTTATAATTTTTTAGAAAGAACGGGAAAATTTTCATTAAATTCGCTCCAAATTTGAAAAAAATGTAGCCCTATAGAGGAACTTTTCGCGAATCTAAAAGTAAAAACCCTAGAGCGCGGAGGTTTTTATTTAAAAAGTTATTAAATTTAAAGTTGCACACTTCACCATACGAATTTCATTGATTACATGGAAGTAGTGGAAATGAACGCAGATATTGGTGCTGCTATATTATGACAATAGTAAAAAAAAGTGGGGAGTTTTTGTATTCACCTTATATTGAAATACTGTTTTATATAAAAAGAGCGACGCTGGCGAAGTATTGATTTTAATAAAAATTTTCATTATTTATCGAATTATCGATTTTTATAAGGAAGCGCCGCAGGCGAAAATTTATCATTATTTATTTATCGAAGTATTGTTTTTTTTTAAAGCGCGGCAGACGAAAATTTTAAAAAAATTGCTAAAATTTAAAGTTTTTACTAAAAAATCGCGCAATTTTTTTATAAAAAATGTTCATTATTTATCGAAGTATTGTTTTTTTTTTTTAAAGAGCACCGCAGGTGACTCCGCACTTAGGTATTATACCCCTCACTAAGTAGAATTCTCCTTTCTGTTTTGCGAAGAAAAGGAGCTGAACACCATTTGCAGAGAACACCTTTCTGCGTAGGCGGCCTTCGGCTGCGCTTAGGGATTATAACCCTCACAAAGTAGAATCCTCTTTCTGTTTTTCGAAGAAAAGGGGCTGAATACCTTTTGCAGAGAACACCTCTCTGCGTAGGCGGCCTTCGGTCGCGCTTACGGATTATAACACTCACAAAGTAGAATCCTCTTTCTGTTTTGCCAAGAAAAGGGGCTGAACACGTTTTGCAGAGAACACCTTTCCGCTTAGGCGGACTTCGGCCCAAATTAGGGTTTATAACCCTCACGAAGTAGAATTCTCCTTTCTGTTTTGCGAAGAAAAGGGGCTGAACACCTTTTGCAGAGAACACCTTTCTGTGTAGGCGATCTTCGGCCGCGGTTAGGGATTATAACCCTCACAAAATAGAAATTCTCTTTCTGTTTTGGGAAGGAAAGGGGCTGAACACCTTTGTATATTTTTAATGCTTACTATCTTCTTTTGTCTCTCATTGTTTTGCATATTTTGGAGTTTGACAGCTGAACCGCCATTTAATTTGCATATGCAACCAAGGTCAAACGAGTGATTTTGAAGGTGTTTTTATTTAATGAATTGTGATTAATTGGTTAATATTAAAGTCGTAAAGAAAGTTACAACTAATCGAGTAAAGTGTAAAGTGAAGGGGAATATTGGTAAAGTGGCTGCTTTAAGGAGTGATAAATGTACGCTAATTTCCAAATTTTACAAAAAAGGGCATATTTTAAACCAAATTTGTAAATAAATTAGTGACCAAAAATTACAAAAGTAGGTGTTAAAATAATGTGTAGACCCTTGACTACAAGTGTGGGGAATTTTTTGATGAGTTACTAGAATTACCTTTCTGTGTGGTTAACCTGGGGCTGCGGCCCCAGTGATGTCTATTATGGTTACTGGTTACCCTTTTTTTTAGGTCCTTAAAGTTTTTCTTATTCCAAATTTTCCTTTTTTAAATATTTTATATTGTAAGAAATATCGACGCATTGTTTATCAAAAAATGCAAAAATATGGATTATTGTTATGTATTTTCCAAAGAGAAACATACATTTTTGTTAGAAAAAATGGCCATAATTTTTAAGAGGTTGTTATTTAAAAAGCACATATTCAAACCTAGCCTTATGTTGTGGAGGTCATTATGAAATATAAGTTGGGTATTTTACTGTCCCTAATTTTCGAACATGTGGTAGCACACTTCTGTTTGGTTAATACAGCCATTTTGATTTGCTTGCTTGTTTACTTTGTTGAAAAAAAGTAGTGAAATGGTTAAACGCGTTTTATATTGTCAAAAACAAAAATAAAATACATTTATTTTAAACAAGTCACACGTGAACATTGAAAAGATCGTCCATTTATGCAAGTACAAGGATAGCTGCACTTTTTATATGAAAATTTGCTAATGGAAGGGCAAAAAATTTAAACAACAAATTACTTAAATACTAGTATTAAAAAAGTGAAATAAGGGAGAATTTATGTAAACATATCTGTTTCTTAGCATCCTCGTAAAGTTTCATGAGAAAATTCATTATAGTTTTGCTAAAACACGCACATGTCGATGTACACTAAAGTCAACTCCATATTAATATCTCGATGTTATGTGTTATGTCGATAGTTTATTTTACCCGAATTTGTAACAAAAAACCGCGAAACTTAATGATTTAATGATGTTTTATACTGAAAACAACGAATGTAAACCCGGTGTCTCCTTTTGATTCCGCTAATAGAAACATGGAGTGCTTGGTGTTGCCAGTTCATTAATAACAGAAAAGGTTTAAAGCAGGGATGCCAACAAAAACATGCAAGATTTTGCTTTTTACTTTATCTCGACTGACCGATTCTGGCGATTTTTTCACAGTATAATTTATAATAATTTATAATTTATTTTAACGAATTCTCTGTGATTTGTGCGAAATCACATTAATGCTGGAATATTTTTGCAAAAACAACGCGGTAATTTTGTGCGCCAAATGATTATTTTATCAGTAACCATAATAGACATCACTGGGGCGGCAGCCCGAGGTTTACCACACAGAAAGGGAATTCTAGCTACCTCATCCTTTCCCAAGGCTACATCACACTAAGGGCCGGTTACTCAATGTCTGGTTAACACTTATCTCCGGTTAAACATTGTTATCGACGTATTCGACTCCATTCATATAACAGGGAGTCGGTAACGTCGATAACGATGTTTAACCAGAGGTTAGTGTTAACCTGACTTTGAGTAACCGGCCCTAAAAGGAGAATTCTATTTGGTAAGGGTTATAATCCTAACGCGCCCGAAGGCCGCCTACGCACGAAGGAATTCAACGCAAAAATACTGTGGACGCAAGTAAAAATAGACATACGTACATCGGCGTAGCCAGAATGAAATTTAGGGGGGGGGNTAGCCAGAATGAAATTTAGGGGGGGGGGGGGGGGGGGGGCTCGACCCTACTATGCTGGCATTTCAGGGTACTATTTTATATATATATAAGGAAAATTTGAAAGTTAAGGGGGGGCTCGAGCACCCCCCTGCCCCTACCTGGCTACGCCCATGCATACGTATATCAAACGAAAGAGAAATTAATTTTATTTATACCAAAAGAACGACAACACTATCCTAATAAGGCTAGTTTTGAAAAAAAGCAGTTTAAATGGAATTGTTTCATATACTTTTTATATAAACCAATTTTTATCAGAAATTAGAAATGCAAGCCACAAGGAATGCAGACCAAAAGAAAGATGTATTAATTTACTTTAAAACTATATTTTAACTTATACAAACGCTTTACTAGTTTTTGGGATATTACGGTTTTTCAAAAAGCAAATTTCGATCTTTGACCTTCGATATCTCGCTTAATTTTAACTTATGCAAGTAAATTTTAGTACCGTTATAATCAGCTCAGAAAGCTCTATCGGCTCCTGTTTTAAGTTTTTTTCTAGCGAAATGGTGGGTATTCTTTACTTGTTCCGAATTACATAACGATTTGTGAAGGAGTGCATTCTTATATACCGAAAATATAAACGCAATCTAAATTTAATTACATTTCGTTTTTTGTAAAATATTTAAAATCTTTTACATTTATTGTTATTGGCATCTCTAAATAAAACCTTTTCTAACAGGCCTATTCTGCACGTTACCGAAGATTTTGTGACCGGAAAATTTAATTACCAAAAAATGTTACAACTTCTTGTCACCGCAATTCTAGGTACGTTGGTAATGCAGTGAAAATATTCAGCAATTCAGCTATGAAGATTTGTGGAAATTCCTGTTTTGGATATTTCACGGGGCAATATTTTGTTACTAGCTTATGAGATGGTAACCAAATTTACCGGTTACAAGAGAGTACAGAATGCGAAAAAGGTTTAAAAGTTGACAGACACTTTAATTACCGGTTAAAAAATGTATGTTGCCAGCGCCGAATAGACTTGTAATAGTAATATATTGGCAACACCAAGCACCTCCATGTTTTTATTACAACTAGCGGAATAAAAAGGAGACGCCGGGTTTACATTCGTTGTTTTCTGTATAATACATCATTAAATCATTGAGTTTCGTGGTTTTTTGTTACAAATTCGGGTAAAATAAACTAAGCTGAACATCGAGATATTCAGCCTTATCATGAGTTTCATTTTCCCCGAACCGGTTCACTTTTCACTCTCGGTTTCCATGGTCGGATGACAAATTTTTCGGGTGAATTTTTTTCAGGCGAAACTCAGGATAAGGCAGATTAATATGTGTTCATTTCGTGCATTTATTAATGCGGTTTCAGTACTAACAAAGTTGTGTTAAATGAAACAGTTTTTTTCAAATAACGGGAAAATTTTCCTTAAATTCGGTCCAAATATCAAAAAAAAATTAGGCCCTATTTTACGATTCTAAAAGTGAAAACCCCAGAGCGCGGATGCTTTTATTTAAAAAGTTATTCACCCCTATTCTGCAACTCTTTCGTATTCGGATTTTGCTACGAATCGTAGAAATAGTATGCTGCAATCCGAATCGTATTTTCGAACTTTTGAAATTCGTAACAATGGCATGCCTGAAAACGAACGAGTAAATTTCGTAATTTTGTACGAAAACAATTCTGTGTCGGAGGCGAAATAGCAGATGTAAATCGATGTGTGTTTGCAAGAAATATTGGTGGTGTTGATTTAAATAAATAAATTTGCCTTTCGCATATACGTATATTTTTATCCACTACTTTATATAAACGATCAAAAAAGAATCTTTGTTGCCCCTTATCGAGAAACTTGGGTCCGGTTTAGTTATTTGTACAATGATTTTCGGTTGTTGTGTCCAAACGCATAACCCGAATCCAAAAACTTTAACATACGCGTGTAATCAATGGATTCACATTTTATTTAAGATATGTAAATGTTTCAAATTTCCTTCCACTAGCTTATTAATAAACTCGGTTTACACTATGCACTTTTTTGCAAATTTCGACGTGGGCTCTGCGCAAAAATACTGTGGACGAAGTGATATGCACAAGAAATGTTGTATACCTTGGACATGCGGAAGCCCCTCTTCCCCGCAACACAGAAAGGAGAATTCTACTTAGTAAGGGTTATAATCCCTAAGCCAAAGGCAGAAGCAATCGCAACAGGTGGTGGACCTAACAAAGTGCATGTTTTCAATGGCTTGGAAGAAGCTGTTATTGCATTAACTGGATTGAGAACCAGAGCTTCAGGCATAGGAGGAGTTCTGGCTTGTGGTTCCACAATTCAACCAGAAGCTGACATAGATGCGCCCATGGTTACTATGCACGATAGCTCCGCACACCTTTGTGAATCCATTGCCATAGCGCCCTCTTACTCTGCTGCTATAAATGCAAATGCATCAAAATCCATAATTTTCTTAAAAATATGTAAAATTAACCAATTTTACAATAAACAAGCACATGATGAGTGTTTTTTTAATTCCTTTCCACTTTGTTTTCCTTCATTCAGCTATCTTCGAAAAACAACTGATAGCTGGCAATGCTGCACATGTTTCCGCAAGGGTTGCAGCATGTGGATTTTTCGTTTTTCGTAGCGTAGCTACGAATTACGAATTTCGAAAATTCGGGTTCTAGAATAAGGGGGATTAACTTTTAAAGCTACACAATTCACCATAAAAATTTCATTGATTACATGGAAGTGGTGGAAATGAACACAGATATTGGTGCTACCAGATGATGGGAATAGTAAATATGTGGGGGGTTTTTGTATTCACCTTATATTGAAATACTGTTTTATATAAAAAACGCGACGCAGGTGAAGTATTAATTTTAATAAAAATTTTAATTTATCGAATTATCGATTTTTTAGGAAAGCGCCGCAGGCCAAAATTTATCAATATTTATTTATCGAAGTATTGTTTTTTTTTAAGCGCCCGACCACCTAGGCCCCCTATGGGTCCCTAGGGACCCCTTAGAAAAATGACCAAAAATCACAATTTTTACTTGCGTCCACAGAATTTTTGCGTAGAGTTCCTTTCTGCGTAGGCGGCCTTTGGCCGCGCTTTAGGATTATAACCCTTACCAAATAGAATTCTCCTTTTGGTGTGCACCAACTGGNAAGTGATATGCACAAGAAATGTTGTATACCTTGGACATGCGGAAGCCCCTCTTCCCCGCAACACAGAAAGGAGAATTCTACTTAGTAAGGGTNCAGATATTGGTGCTACCAGATGATGGGAATAGTAAATATGTGGGGGGTTTTTGTATTCACCTTATATTGAAATACTGTTTTATATAAAAAACGCGACGCAGGTGAAGTATTAATTTTAATAAAAATTTTAATTTATCGAATTATCGATTTTTTAGGAAAGCGCCGCAGGCCAAAATTTATCAATATTTATTTATCGAAGTATTGTTTTTTTTTAAGCGCCCGACCACCTAGGCCCCCTATGGGTCCCTAGGGACCCCTTAGAAAAATGACCAAAAATCACAATTTTTACTTGCGTCCACAGAATTTTTGCGTAGAGTTCCTTTCTGCGTAGGCGGCCTTTGGCCGCGCTTTAGGATTATAACCCTTACCAAATAGAATTCTCCTTTTGGTGTGCACCAACTGGGGCTACAGCCCCAGTGATGTAGCCTTGGGAAAAGAATGAGGTAACTATAATTCTATTTCTGTGTGATAAACCTGCGGCTGATACCCCAGTGATGTCTTTATGCAGAGCTCTTTATTTAACATATTTTAAAAACACATTATACTCATTTACTCCCTACTGTTATCGAGATCATTATGAAACAGTGGTAGATTGTTGAAAATCCCATCGTTTTAATTTGTTGAATATTCAACCATGTGGTAGCACCCTTTATATTCACCATCTCAGCCATTTTGATTTGTTTAATTTGTCGAAGAAGAGTAGTGAAATTATTAAAAGCGTTTTATATTGTTAAAAATGAAATAAAATACATTTAATGTACACAAAATACACGTGAACATTGCAAAGATCATGAATTTATAAAAATATAAGGGAAATCTTTAGCTATTTGCACAACGATTTAGGGGTTGGAGGCGAAGGGGCGGAGGCGGAGGGGCGTGGCTCCCCAAACCCCCCTAAACAAAAGAGGATGAACGCCGCTTTATGAAAAGTCACCCCTCACCTTGGGAGCTGTTTGAAAACAGCGGAAATTTGGATTTTTTCCAAAACGATTATAACCCTCACTACTCCTTTCTCTATTGCCCAAGAAGAGGGGCTGACACCTTTTGCAGTGAGCACCTTTCTGCGTAGGCGGCCTTCGGCCGCACTTAGGGATTATAACCCTCACTAAGAAGAATTCTCCTTTCTGTGTTGCCGAAGAAAAGGGGCTGAACAACTTTTGCAGAAAACAACTTTCTGCTTAGGCGGCCTTCGGCCGCGCTTAGGGATTATAACCCTTACTAAGTAGAATTCTCCTTTCTGTGTTGCCGGAAAAGGTATGTGGGTATATGAATAACGACCGCTTAAAATCGATTTCAAAGTTCTACTTTCGCTGTAGAAATTTTAGGTCTACGTTATGTAGTTTGACTATTGTCAATTAAATCGAATGCTTTGTATTGCATGCGCTCCACGTTTTTCATTTTCATAGATTGTTTATAATAACTTTTGCTAA
>NW_016166724.1:2402-4493 GCF_001687245.7 Rhagoletis zephyria | reverse complement strand
AATTTCAAAATCAAAAGTTATCAAAACAAATTCTATGGGACTGAGAAATATTATTTTCTACTTTTTAGTCCATTTATAAAAGCGTTGTATATTAAAAAGTTTTTTTTTATATTATTTATTTCATATGAAACTTGGCTAGGGTAACTGCAAAGAATTTACCAACGAATTAGTTAAATACTATTACTAATAAAGTAAAAAAGTGATAAATAATATAAATATATAAAATTATTAAGACCCCCGCCAAGTCCAAAAACCGATGTAAGGGAAAGCCAACCCCAAATAACGTTTGAACGGTGTGAAATAATAAATTTCCGCGGAACAAATGCAGTTTCGCTCCAAATCTCAAATTAGAAAACAAAATATTGGGGTCGATAGACATGATTGAGCTGAGTATAACGGTATACTTTTTTTAAGGGAAACAACAACAACAACAATTATCAAAGGTTAAAGTTCAAAATAAGCTATTTTTGATCTCAAGATTTCTTAAAAACAAATTGATGGATTTTGAAAATTTTGATTTCTTTTAATAGGAAATTCGATTCCCTTTAATTTGGTATACGTACTTTATATATATGTTGTATAGTTCTTACAAAAATTGAATTAATGTAAAATAATTATAACGAAAAACACCTTTTGCAGAGAACACCATTCTGCGTAGGCGGCCTTCGGCCGCACTTAGAGATTACACAAAGTAGAATTCTCTTTCTGTGTTGCGAAGAAAATGCACTGAACACCNCGAAAAACACCTTTTGCAGAGAACACCATTCTGCGTAGGCGGCCTTCGGCCGCACTTAGAGATTACACAAAGTAGAATTCTCTTTCTGTGTTGCGAAGAAAATGCACTGAACACCTTTTGCAGAGAACACACCTTTCTGCGTAGGCGGCCTTTGGCCGCACTTAAGCATTATAACCCTCACAAAGTAGAATTCTCTTTCTGTGTTATGAAGAAAAGGCACTGAACACCTTTTGCAGAGAACACCTTTCTGCGTAGGCGGCCTTCGGCCGTACTTAAGGAATATTACCCTCTCAAAGTAGAATTCTCTTTCTGCGTTGCGAAGAAAAGGCACTGAACACCTTTTGCAGAGAACACCTTTCTGCGTAGGCGGCCTTCGGCCGTACTTAAGGAATATTACCCTCTCAAAGTAGAATTCTCTTTCTGCGTTGCGAAGAAAAGGCACTGAACACCTTTTGCAAAGACCACCTTCCAGCGTAGGCGGCGTCGGCCGCACTTAGGGCTTGTAAGCTGTATAGCAAATTAAAGGGAATCAAATTTGCTATTAAATGAGATCGAAATTTTCAAAATCCATTAATTCGTTTTTGAGAAATCTTGATTTCAAAAATTGCTTATTTTGAACTTTAACCTTTGATAATTCTTGTTGTTGTTGTTTGCCCAAAACAAGAAGTATACCGCCCAGCTCAATCATCTCTATCGATTCCAATATTTTTTTTTTAATTTGAGATTTGGAGCCCAACTGCATTTATGCCAAAGAAGCATGGTGTAGCGAAACAAAGGTGGCGCCGTCACATGATTCAATAATACAAGGTTAGATAATTATTGACAGCTGCGGTTTGACACTCCCTTACAAAAGATTGCATTTACGAAGGACAGAGAAAGGGCAAGAATGCAATCCCTTGTTTCGAAAATGGTAGTAGAAAAGTACGCAAAGTAGGCAATTAGTAGTGAAATTCCTTTCGTAAATTCTAATGTATTTGCAGGAAATCTGGCATTTTAAACGAAATGTTGAATTTATTTATTATTTATTTTTAGTCTACAGAAAAATGTTTTCTTACAGACAGTTGAGATAAAAAGATTTAGAATATTTAAGTATGTGTGATACATTACAGAGTGAAATAATTATAAATATTAACTTGTAAAGATAACAATGATATTCAATAGCAATTTGGGTAGCTGGCGAGGCCTTGTCTCCAGTCTACTTTTGTGTGCGGCGGGCGGAAAGACCTAGTTTCCGCTCCGCCCTGTTTACAGGCCGTTGATCATGGTCGGAAAGGCCGAGCTTCCGATCCATGTTCCCGTAGTCGTTACTTTGTAAGTGAGGCAGGCGGAAAGTCCTAGTTTCCGCTCCACGCTAT
>NW_016166724.1:0-802 GCF_001687245.7 Rhagoletis zephyria | reverse complement strand
CACAACGTAGAATTCTCTTTCTGTGTTGCGAAGAAAAGGCACTGAACACCTTTTGCAGAGAACACCTTTCTGCGTAGGCGGCGTCGGCCGCAATTAGGGTTTGTAAGCTTTTTTTTTATAATTACTTTACATTAATTCAATTTTTGTAAGAACTATACAACACATATATAAAGTACGTAAAGCAAATTAAAGGGAATCAAATTTGCTATTAAATGAGAACAAAATTTTCAAAATCTATTAGTTCGTTTTTGAGAAATCTTGATTTCAAAAATTGCTTATTTTGAACTTTAACCTTTGATAATTCTTGTTGTTGTTGTGTGCCAAAAAAAAAGAAGTATACCGTTATACTCAGCTCAATCATCTCTATCGACTCCAATATTTTTTTTTAATTTGAGATTTGGAGCCCAACTGCATTTATGCCAAAGAAGCACGGTGTAGCGAAACAAAGGTGGCGCCGTCAGAGGTACCGCTACTTTGGTTTGCCGATTTTGACAGTTGTGGTAACTCGTAAATAAACTTTTGTTTACGAATCAGTGGCATAGAGAAATTTGAATTATTAGTGAAAAATCGGTTTAAATCGTGTTAATTTGCCATTTGTTAGTGATTGTTCAGTTGAAGAGTGTGTAAAAACTGATAAAATGAAGTGCCGTGTATTAAACTGCGACAGCCGTGAAGGTAGTGCCTCGAAATCACAGTATAGACAGTAACCAACCTTTTTGGGTTGTTGTTGTAGTAANCATTTGTTAGTGATTGTTCAGTTGAAGAGTGTGTAAAAACTGATAAAATGAAGTGCCGTGTATTA
>NW_016166723.1:186-23379 GCF_001687245.7 Rhagoletis zephyria | reverse complement strand
GATATAGCGATTTTGACCATATAGCTATGAAACTATGCATAACCACTAACATCAAAAGTTCCTGATTGTACAATAAAATAAAATAAGGTCGAATTTAAAAGATGAAACTTTAAAGACTTTATCGTTCCTTCGGAAATATTATCAAAAAAGTCAATCCAATTAAAAGTAAATACGTAGATTTTCTAAATCAAATCGTCTTTTTACATATCAATTTTGAATATACAGTGAAACCCGCTTAAGTACCCCCTTGCTTAAGTACCTAATCCGCTTAAGTAATCAACATTTTTGTGCACTGTGAACTTTTTGATGTAATCTGAAGAAAATCCCTCTCTTAAGTACCTCCCCGCTTATTTACCCTGTTACGTACGGGTTGCCAGATGCCTCGCCTCCTTCCTTTCAACGCGAAGACCTCCTCACTCTGCGCCCGCATCCATACACATGCCCGGTTCGCCACGGGGTACGCTTGCTTTTAGCACGAGCTAGCTCGTCGGACTGTGGGTTGCTGTGACCACCGCTGCATGGAACCGCCCCATACAAAAATNTATTTACCCTGTTACGTACGGGTTGCCAGATGCCTCGCCTCCTTCCTTTCAACGCGAAGACCTCCTCACTCTGCGCCCGCATCCATACACATGCCCGGTTCGCCACGGGGTACGCTTGCTTTTAGCACGAGCTAGCTCGTCGGACTGTGGGTTGCTGTGACCACCGCTGCATGGAACCGCACCATACAAAAACTCGTACCCCTCTTCTGTTTGATCGGGACACCATATACCCACCCTTAATTATTCCCCCACCCCTACCTTGACCCCATTCAAAGGCTCTTGCTGCCACTGGTGTTATGTGGCCGGCGATCATCTTCCCTCCCTACCATGGTCGACAGTGGCCAGAATTGTTGTCGACGCCGAACTATAAGCCGCGTGTCGCCAAGGCTTTCATTCTACCCGGTCCATCTTAAAATGTCCGTCCGTCCACACGCCCACATCTGGAATAAAATTTTCACACGTTAATTCCATTAACAATCCATCATCAGTTTATTCACATAATCGCTTACTCACTATACATTGTCCTTAAACTAGGTATGTATGTATATGACCTGTTCAATCGGCCTCTATCAATCGAGTATATTCAAATTTGTTCACTTGTAAGTTAAGTCTAATAATAAGTATAGTAAAGGTTAAAATTGTCGCCTAATCTCATTTGACATTGGCCTAATTTGGCACATCGCGCGCATATAACGAAGAAATTCTTAAAAGGGCTAGGATGAACTGGTTCGGAAACCGTAGGGATTTGAGGCACGAAATTCGCCCTCTATAGTCTGCAGCCTAACACTTACAAGACGTCTTGCGCGGGCATGCGCGAGCTATTGTTACGTTAGCCCTACTATTTCCCTCCGCCTGTTCCCCCTATCCAGATCAGCACTCTAACCACAGAAACCGACTCAAGACGCCTAGCGCGGCACGTGTGCTGGACGTATAACCCTGCGGGCAAAATTCCGCGGGCCAAATTCTTACGCACCCGTCTCACCTGACACTCCGGTCTCCGCTTATGAATTTTAATATGCCTTCGGACTCCTGGTTTCTAGGTCTGAAGATTGCCGTTCGATGAGCGGCTTCCGCCAAAGCTGGAAGATATATACCATGCCCCACACAACTGTTGCTTGCCGGCCAAAACCGAATTACTGGAGGCACCGGAACAGGCACGCCGCTTAGGTACGCAGAGATTGTGCGTTTGGCGAACCTCCGCCACCAGTTTCAAGGAAAAATTTCGTTGACAAACCCAAACGCCGGAACCACCTTCTTTGCACACGGTGGCTCTGCTTAACACTTGGCTCACGTGGTTGCTATTGCCACGATGTTGTTGCTGCTCTGCTTCGGTCTGATGGTGAAGGTTCTAAAATCACGTCCAACTCCAGAAACGCCGGAACGAAAAAATCTTCTGGAGATTCCTTGCACGTAAGCAATTTGTCAATACCAAGTCAAACGTCAAAAGTCAGCTGAGTGGGAGGTGTTCGGAAAAGGTCGCCGGCCAAATTTGTTTTAAACCAGTGTGACCGCAACAACCCAACCCGCCTAAGTACCTAAATTTTTCGTACCCCATTTCCCATTTTACTTATAATTTTCCCCTTTTAAGTGCCCTTTTAAGATTCCTTAAAATACTTACATACTTATTCTGAAATTCAGTGGCAGCGCTAAACACCTTCGGCAAAAAAATTTAAAAAAATCAGCGGTAATTTTTAGCCACTTGAAACTTGCACATTATTAAACTAAAATTGAAAGGCCAGTAAAACTTTACTCTCAAAAAAAAATATTCTGGGTAAATAGTTTGAAATTTTGATACGTTTTTTTTAAGTGTTCTACAAAATCTTAGGCTTGGGTTTATATGGTATATTTATACTATAGATACGTATAATCAATGACTTTTTAAAGAATGTAGTTTTTTGTAAAAATTACATACCGTTGCTTTATCTATTTTTTTACAATATTCTTTATTTGTTTATCTGTTTAGATAATGCTACGATCTTGGTTTTAAACTACGTATACTTCATTAAATGTTCATGTTTTAATCAAGGATTTACATATTTATGAAAGTTAACAAGAAGATGTATCTACATCAATAATTATGTTCGCTTAAGTGCGCGCATCGAGGTACTTAAGCGGGTTCTTTTAAGTACCCAACCCGCCTCAGTACCTCAAAAAGCTGACATTTTTCATGAGGTACTTAAGATGGTTTTACTGTAACTGTAGAGGAAATAATACGATTTTTTTCAGTCCCGCGGGATTGATGACCTTGATCCCGCAAGCATGCGGGATTGCGATTTTTATGCGGGATTGGATTCCCTAGTCCGCACTTAGCTTTATAAATTGAAATAAGCAAAATAAGCATGATAGGTAATATTAAGCTTGGAAACCCTGAATAAGCAAAATAAGCAATTCCAAGCAAAATCTTAAACTTTGCGGCCCTGCTTATAACCGTAGAAACCTTATATCCGAAAACCCGCTTATTAGCGTCCTCGGCGCGTATAAAAAGATTTGCGCTCTGGTGCCAGACGCGCATATGTGAATGAGAATTTAAACAATACAGTGATATGCATTTTATAAATTATTGAAACAAGTTTTTTTTAGATTTAGAAATGTGGTTTTAATGCATATACGGGAAAATCTTTCGAGATGGGGACTTTTCATAAAAAAAAAACTTAGTAGCACAATTTTTCCATAAATTATCACTTTTCAACCTAACTGAAGTACATTATAACCCGTGTAACTAATATTTTTTAATTGCTTCTCTATTGAAATAAATATCTTTAAAATTCTTTCTTACGAGCCCGGTCAGGTTAGATTTTCAAGGTTACAGTACCTCGCATAAAGCTGAAAATTTGTACGAATGTTACGAAAAAATTATTCAAGGTCAAAAGGCATATAAATTGATTGCTACCATTTTTCAGCTAAACGGTAAGGTTTATCATAAAAATAGGTTAGAAAAAAGTGTAGATCATGCAATTATCTCCAAAAACCGATATGGCACTTCTGTTCCTAAGAATCACCATTTCTGGGATAAAACGATTTGATCGACATACATTATGTATTAATTCATTTAACTTATAAAATACTTTGAATTGAAGTTAATTTTTTTAACAGGTGGTAATATAAAAAATTCAGTCTTTATGGGGGGTGCCACGAGCCCCTCTACAAGAACCCACATTTTTCCATGAGTATAGTGTTGATTTCATATATCAAGTTCTAGTACTCTACCACAAATACTTCTAGAGGTATGCAGTATGAAAAATTCCTTTTGGGAGGTGCAACGCCCCTTTGGCTTATTGAGATAAAAGCTATCCTATAATTTAAGTTGGGCCAAATGACACCAGTGTGCGAAATTTCATTATAATTGGTTGAGTAGTTAAAGCGTGAAAGCGCAACAAGCAAACCACTCGCGTTTATATTAGTAAGGATTAACCAGTCCTGACCAATAAAATAATTTTTAGGGGTGAACATTTTTTACACAGACCCAAATACACAAACATGAAATATTACACCAGGGCTTATGAATTTGTTTGCCTTTGATTGGCGTCTTCTCATAAAAATTATATGGTATTTTTTATTTATTTTTCGTCTCTCGTGACGTTTATTTCAAGACGGAAATGATTTACATCTTCTCCTAATAATTATATGGGACTTTTATTGAATGAAAGTTCTTAATTTAGTTCGGAGATTTGACGCGTTAAATATTTAACGCCAAAATTGTTCATGTCATCAAATCTGTATCGTTCGTTCGATTTTCAAAAATGTGGTGTCAAATTAAAAGGCTTTGCTTTTACGTGGTTTTAGTTTATTGAAAAGGGTTGCCAGATGTTATTAAATCAAATTTCAATAATCGAGCTCGGAGTTATTTGCGTTTAATTTCGTGAAATCTTCTATTAAGAGAAAACGTGGGACGTAAATCTTTGTCGGTTTGAAATAAACGTCACGAGAGACGAGAAAAATAAAAGTCGGATATAATTATTATGAGAAGACGTAAATAATATTCGTCTTGAAATAATATTTATGGAAAGACGTAAAGAATTTCCATCTGAAAATACTCATCCCACGAGACGAAAAAAGATATCTCTCGTAAATAATTATTATACAAAGACGAAAAAAATTTCTCTTAAAACAACGACGTTTTTGATCTTAAATATTAGGATTATAATTATTTTGGGTCTCTGGTTAAAATGAACAACATTTTTATTTTTTATGAACTATATTTTAGTTATATAACAAAATATTGTTAAAAATAAGTACACTGGCGATTTAAAGTATGTATTATCTGATGTATTTTGGAACGAGTTTCCGTCATCCCTTGTCAACATTTTTTTTTTTAGCATGAAAAAGTCTAACGTACTGATTTCCCGCATAAAAAATCTGGCAACCCTACTCTGAGACGAAAATTTTTCATATATATACTGACGAATACTTAAACGACTGTGAGTGCGGCCGTAAGATTTGTAATTGATATGTATGTAAAAATTTACAAAGAAAAAAAGATCAGCGTGTTAAAGCTCAGTTATGCAAGACTTAGACTTGACTTGACTTGAAAATTGTATATCTGGCAAATGAGCAGTTTTGATTTTGATTTGGGTTAAATTTCCAAGTTCAAAGAGAGCCGTGAGAGAATCATGCTGCCATTTCATTTTTTCATAAAATCCCTACAAATATGCCACACAAATATAATTTTTTGTATAAATGTAATTCATCTGGCAATCGAAAAATAAACTTTCAAATAAAGACAGAAAATTAAATAAAAACAATCACAATTTCAAACGCGCAAATACATCTATTTTAATAGTAATTTTTAAACAATTTTGGTGAAAAAACAAGCTAAACGATTACAGTTTACGCGTACATATACAAGTGCTGAGAATCAAAACAAAGAGAAAAGGTAATAGTTGTCACGCTGAGTAATCGCGTCTAAGTTTCTAGGTAAGGCAAGTCAAGTCTAAGTCTTGCATAACCCAGCTTTTATAGTACAGGGTGACAATAAATAACGGGGACAAGCATTTTTGCATATTTTTCTATTATAACGGGCTTAACATTTCTACATATAAAATGGTCAAGATTGACCTAAAGCTAACTTAGCTATTAACAGTTGAACTTTTTGAAGTTGATTTGCATAGTGAAGACCAGTAAACTAGGGATTTAAAATTATACCATCGTAATCCTTGTTTAATTAATTCTCTATAAAAAACGTGGTTCAAAAAATGGAGGCTTTTCAAGAACTATTTTTAAAATATTTTTCTTTATGACGAGATCGTTTATTTTGTGAGAATCAACAATTATTTGTAATTTTTTTTCGAAAACTTATGTTGAGATATATTTGGTGAGGTGTTAAACATCGGGTTTTTGGAAAAAGTAAATTAACTAAACTAAAACTAATTAGCAAAACGCAGATTTTATTGCGGATTTCGGCAGAATATCGCTTCGTTAACAATATTTGTTCCACAACACATTGTTCTGCATTTAGGCACATTTTTTCTGAAAAATTAGGCACAATTTTAAATTTTGATTTTCCATCACTGATGACTTCCCATTTCATACCAGTTTTCGAACAAGAATTTTTGCCAACTAGTTTACTTTTTTCTATGAAGAACTGGTATAATTATGGTTCATAACGAACTGGTATGACTTTTATCCTTAAATAATAGTTCGTAAACTGGAATTTGTGCATACCCTGCAGGGAAACCGCGGCCTAGTGAATCATATTTGTAGTTCCGTACTAGGTCTTTATAGCCAAAAAGGAACTATCCCGATATGAACTAGATCCCCACAAGTACAAAATCGGCGAAAAGTGGTACTTTTAAAATACTAATTTTTTCAGTTTTTTTTCACTAGAAATCGATATCTAAAGTGACGAATTTAGAAATGGTTCGGAACTATAGAAAAAGGGATGTAGAACGAACTAGATCTTATTTGTCGAATTTAGAACTAGCTCTGAACTATCGAATAAGGGATGCAGCGGGGGGCTTGTTTACTTTACATAGATTTGTGTTCGGCGGCTTTTTCGTTCAAATACGCTTCTATTCTGCGCTTCGCAGATGCTTTTTCATAGCTTGGTAATACAAAACTAGAATTTGTGTTAATATTTCAACATCTTGGGATCGTCTGGAATCTAAGAAATAACAGCGAGCACCTCTGCAAACTCAGCTACAGCTAAAGGTATGTAAACGTATATTTCTTACAATTATTCAAACAAATTTAATTTCAAATTGAAAACACATTTCCAAAATAACTTAAAATCGCACACACGGAAGAACCAAAAAGATTGAAAAATCATGATACTTTTTTCTTTCGTCTGTCGATTTCAGAACTGGTTCGGAACTATAGAATTTAGGACTAGTTCGGAACTATCGAAAAAGGGATGCAGCGGGGGCAATTGACACTTCCTAGGACATCGCCATGTTAAATTCGCCAGTTGCTTGCATGCAAAAGAGATTTATAGCGAACCAGTACTGGGTCTAAATTTACTAGAAGCGCCCCAGTTCAGAACTAGAGATTTTCCCCACAGGGCACTGGTTCAGCTTTTCACTGCAGGGTAAGCACACCAACACATTCTCACTTTTAGCTAACGCTTCCCTCCAGTACTGCTGGAGTCAATCGCTACTTTTGAACCGCTACTGCACCGACTCCTAGGTAAGTAGCTACTCTATTAACCCGTGGTAGTGCACTTGGTAGTGCAGAGTCGAACCAGATAGCGAAAAACTACGACAGAAGGCGCCCATAAATCACGCAAGTGACTACTTTAGTAACTCCCGGTAGTGCAGAGAGAGAGCCGATGGTGACTACCGCCTAGGACATTGCCTTGTAAAAGTAATCGATGAAATATGCTACAAGTAGTCGGTCGGTAAATTACGGAGTTTATCACGTAGCTACCGATTCAGCATTCCTGTAGTCGCTCCCCCGTACTGCAGGGTTGTGTGTGCACATCTGCTCATAGGTGAAACATAATAAAAGCTTATATATAATAAAAAATTTGTCCTTTTGAGACAAATAATGGAACAATTTTACGAAATTAGCAATTATTTCAAACGGAAAAATCAATCCCTATACCGATATACCGAATGAGAATATTGTTTGATTCAGCGCCCGCCGCTGTGGTATAGTGGTTAGCTGTGCGTTCTATAATTCCGCAACGCCTGGGCACAAAATTTCGGCATATGCATAGTAAGAGGAAATGCGCTACAATTGATTATTACTTCCGATTATTTAAACTCCGCACATGCAAACGGCTTTGTACCTATGTATGTACATAAATATGTATGGACTCATTTGTTGCAACTGGGCATGAATCACGTAACTTTGAAACGATAGTCGTTCAAACGATACTGACAAAACGATGTTGTCCAAACACTGATTAATGCATTTGTGTTGCTGTTACGTGTTACTGTTACGTAGTGAACCAAAACTGGAATCGAGTTGACGATATCGCACAAACGATCAAACAATTTTTGATTTTTATGAAGCAAGACAATATCGACACGATATCGTTCAGACGATTGTCGTCATACGTCATTCATGCCCTGGTTTTGATATTCGTAGATGGTTTTAGGCATAGGTTTAGTAGTCTATTTTGATAAAAGAGCAAGGCGAAAATTTACACAAATACTGAAATCATTTTAACTGGGACCGTTGATAACTGATGAACATACATGAATATTTGTATGTATAATATGCATATGTATGGATGATATAATAGCTCTGATCCAATACTTTTCGTGTAAAATCCTGGAAAAAGGCCAAACAGCAAAATCACTCTCTGAAGTGAGAGTAAAAAGTGAGTAACAGCAAAATGTACGGAACAAAAACGCATCGGGTAAAATCCTGCAACTTCAATCTCTACACAACTCTCCCAAAAATCGCTCTCATTTACATCAACCACAGATTATATTCCGAAAAGAAAAACTAAATTTAGGAATATATCCAAATAGAAATGCTCAAACTATAAGCTCAAAAACAATAACTGAAGCGGTGTTTCCAAGATATTTTAACGCCCTTGAGTCACAAGTATATACAAGTATCATATTTTATCAATCATACCGACAATTTCATGTATTAAAAGAATTAAAAATGAAAAGGAATAAAAAAATTAAATCAGCAAAATGAATAAAATTAAGTGAAATTAATGTTTAATTTCTAACCTAACCTACATTTGTATGTATGAATGTAACTGAATCGCCTAATAATAGCTTTACATATAAAAAGATTATCCTAACTTTCGAGCTTAACTCCCTAATCTGTTATTAAAAAAAGAGATTAGCCATGCAAAATTATAATTAAAAAATATCTCAGATTAAACCGATAACTTTTTGGTGTCCAACCTAGTTTTATCGATTATACTTGCGAAGAAGAGGAAGAATGCCAAATGTTAAAGTAAACAAAAATTTACGCTAGTAAGGAAAATAGGTTTGTAAAGGTATTCTTATAAAATATTCAGTTAAAATATATTTAAATGGCATAATATGTGTTGCAGAAAAAAGTGACCATGGTGGCATAGAGAAGAAGTTTAACTTTTCCTCGAGTTGTGTGAATAACAAGCACAACCAATTTGACAGCTAACGAGCTTTGATTGAGATTATATTTATATGTAAACGTACTTTTATGTTTTCCCGTTCGCATATGTTTACACATCAAATTTCATGAGTACCTAGTACTCACGCCTTTTTTGTTTTGTTTGCAACTTGCCAAAAGTACCGACGTAGTGGGACTTAATGTTCTTCTCGTGTTAGTGAGGTACCCATTGGGAATGCAAATCGAAGAAGAACTTTTGATGAGCGAGTGACCACTAGTGACGAAATTTTTAGGGCTATCGACAAATTTGTGCAGAAAAGTGGTTTGAAATGGAACAAGTGTGCGGATATTTGCAGTGGTTGGAAAAACGAAAGGAGCGATGTCTAGGATGAAGGAAGAGGCAGAAAACGCCACGAGAAGTCACTGTATGACCCGTCGGTATTCCTTGACGACTAGGAAGATGCCGCCACTAAATTTAAAACCCGTATTGGATGACGCAGCGATGATAACAGAGGCCTGCGAAATTAAAATACATCTTTGGTTTTTTTCTAGCACGTCGAGATTTTTTATTGGTGACATGTATATTTTAGAATTTCTAGCAATTTGCTTGAAAACCGCATAAGTAAACAAAGTAAGTCAGAAAAACGTATGTAACTTCGAAGTTAACGCCAAGAAAATTGATAACAGCCGGTTTCACCAGCAATTCAAATGGAAAATGATCTTTTATTTTCTGTCAATTTCCATATAAAATTCCAAAAATTAAAATAATTTTTGACTTAAATTGCTTTCGTGGAGTTGGCTGTAAAAGTTATTTTCTTAGCTTTAACGCGCATAACCAGCGTTAACTTGGAAGGTTTAGGAAAAACCATTGTCGAATATTTTCCCAACATTGACTCTGAGGATGTCTACAGCTTGATAACAAACCAGTTTTCATGTGACCCGAAAAGTAAACCTACTGGGATGATAAATTAAGCTTTTGAAAACCTTATGGACATCAGTGAAGACAGTACTTTAAATATTAAATACTACGAAGGGAGCCAAGAGAGTTCTGGATGCAAGTGTATGCAGAAAACACTGCTGTTGGCAAGATTGCATTAAAAATACTAGTGACATTTACTTTTTCATTTCTATGTGAGACTGCATTTGCAACAAATGCTTACATAAACAAGTAATTTTTAAGCAAAAACAAAACCCACTTCAATTCTCATATACAAATTTAAGATTATCGTTAATCTCTTTATGATCCAATGATCGGATTTAAACCAAATTAGAATGGGACCACCTATGAGGTAACGCCTTTGCTTTAAAAAAAGAATTATAGTAATCGGTTAATGTGGTCCAAAGTTATGCGATAGCAAAAATAAAAATAAAATAATTACAAAAAATATTCCGACGAATTGATAACCTTCTCCTTTTTGTGAAGTCGGTTAAAAACAAATACTCCATCAAGCTTTCAGCGTCATATGATTTGCTAATGTATAATAATATATTTATCTATTAATATATAATATAATAATATATAAATATATAAAAATATTTTAATAAATATTCAACAATTTTATAATGAGCTCGAGGCCATTTTTAAATGAAAAATGTATTGTGGAAAAGCAACAACAATTTGAAAAAATGGTAGAAGTGATAGCTATTTCGGAAATCACCACATTTCCTCATCAGACTTCTTTCAGTAGGATTCGAACCGACGATCCCACTGACTCAGCCAGTTGCCCATGCACCGCGCTAAGACGCCTTGTAAATTATCGTTTGCTTATTTCCACTATTTTTCATTTTTGTTATGCCAACACAATCAAGCGCAGCTATTCCGCTGCAATTCACTTCATCATGTGGTTGTTGTTTAATAAATATAAAAAAATATATAAAAATATTTTCGTGCACTATTAATTTTTTATTGTTTAAAAGAAGAATATAAAGTCTATAAATTTTCATAACAATCGACATTTTGGGCTATTAAGTCTTCATTTCCTAGCATAAGCACTTCAAATGGTTTAGTTTCGGTGCGTTCAAATGAAACAAAATCTATGAAGACAGCTTCAATTTTTTGCTTTTTCAATTCTTACGTTCAAAATAAACGCTTATCAATAGAAAATCTAATTTAGCTAAGAAAATTTCATCAGTATTTTTGCATTCATAGGTTGGGGAGAAAGACGAAAATCCCTCCGCGACATTACCTAATATAACATGCACACCAGTCACCACATCTTATTCTTCGCTAACTCCTGCAAATCAAGCAGCTTCTTCTAGTCCGAATAGCGAAAAGTCGGATAATATCAATGCTGCGATTTCAAACTTTATATTGGAGGAGTTGCGTGCCAGGAACCGGAGAGTATTTTGGAAATTGTTGACAACGTATGGAAACCCCATGTTACATTTGAGTTCCCGAAATCAGGCCCAAGAAATTTAAGATTTCAATACAGTTGGTTTGCACGTTTTAATATGTTAGCATATTCTGCAAAAGATGATGGTGCTTTTTGTATGTATTGCGTTGGTAGTGGCATGGAAAATGGCCAGAAAAAAGAATCTGCACTGCGAAATCTGATTAAAAATAAAATAAAAAGCTAAATTGGAAAACGGCACTGGAATATTTCCAATATCACTCGCAACTTGCTTACCATGAAAAATGCGTGCTCGATATTGAAGGTTTACGTGACATTGCCCGCGGAAAAAAACCAATTGATGTTCAATTGGATACACAAAAAGAAGAATCGAGGAACGACGCCATGAAAACTCATCGAAAAATTAGGAACTTCGCAGGAAGAAAAAAGAGAACCAATGTGGACGAGGGAAATTTTCGAGCGATTTTACGATACCGTGCTGAAGTGGATGACGATTTAAGACAACACCTCATCTCATCTGCTCACAATGCAATGTACACCAGCAAAACATTTCAAAATGAAATCACTGAAATTTACCACAACTGGACCATAAGATACATCGTAAATAACGTGAATAAATCCCAAGGCTCAACGGTGTAGCATCTATGAATATTCACAAAGATATACATTTTTCAGTTGACGAAATAAAAAAATAAAGAAATTAAAAATTCGTGTTTTTAAACTTTATTGCGCATACTTTCTTCTAAAGAGCCTTTTTTCTAGCCCCATATTAGTGAAATATTATTCTTCGACTTGAGGGGGGGAGGCTGGAATAAAGTAATTCCTCCTAAATAATTCCGCGTTTAAATATCTCTATTCGTTGTTTACTTATAAGCTTAATTACCGGTCGCGAACGTACGAGTTTTCCATAATTTTGTATACCTTTCACGAGATGAGTCGATTTAGCCAGGTCCATATGACTGTCTGTTTGAAAGCAACTCAGTCCCTCAGTTTTCGAGATATCCGACTGAAATTTGGTAAGCGAATGTATTTTTATAACGTATTAATTTTTTTTTCGGACCACTATAACTTATAGCGCCCATACAACTGATTGTTCATTTTAGTTCTCGATCCTGGTTGACCATTCTGTGGAAATACTGATATGGTCTTTAGTTGTGTCTCACTTTAATTGATTTTAAGTACTAAAAAAATTACAACATTCAAGCGCTTAGTTTTGTTAAAAACGTTAGGTTACTTCTGAGCACGCGGTCTCTTGGGCCGGGACCCTCTCGGATCAGGGGCCAGTGGCATTTTGCCTGCCCTGCCGCCCTATATTTACGCCTCTGTCGGGGCCTCCTCCAGAATTTCATCTTCACTTGAGGAGTCTAGTATCATGGCAAGATCATAGCATCACATGAAGAATCTAGCATTATATTTTTGGCTGGTGCAGAATTTGAAAAACCTGAAACGTCTGATGTTTTTCGATTTTAGTTTTTGTATTTCATTTTAATACTTTCTTCTGTGACTGGTGTGGAAAATTTGTGCTTATAGCGAGGTTCTAAATAGGTGGATATGGCAAATAAACCGGTCAAAATTATTTGGTTTGTTTTTGTGCTGAGTAAACACGGAACTGCAGCATAAAAAGAGAAAAAAAAGAATAATTACACTAAACGAAGATGAAGTAGAAAAAACTGTCGATGCACCCAGTTTTCTCAACAAATCTTTGACAAATAATATTCGATAGCTACATAATTCTTAGCTAATTAAAGTTCGGACCTACAGCTTTTTAATTATTCGATTCTCTTTATAACTTGACGTTGAGCATTTCTGCTGGAAATTTCTACTTAGGAATCTTACAGTCTGTTTCACCAGCAATTTAAATGAAAAATGATTTTTTATTTTCTGTTAATTTCCATATAAAATTCAAAAAGTTTTTAGATACGGATCCAATGTATATAATAATAATAGATTGGCGCTTACACAGTATGTAAGTATTTGGCCGAGCTTCTTTTCCGATTTGTAGCGTGCGCCTGATGTTGCCACATAAAGTAGAGCGTCCTACAGTTTTACGCCGAATCCGAACGACGATTGTATTTTTATGAGAAGCTGGTTCTAATGGCAGAAATACACTCGGAGGCTTGCCATTGCCTGCCGAGGGGCGACCGCTATTAGAAAACGTTTCCTTTTATTACATTTTCGATGGTACTCGGAAACTGGGCTCGACCCCAGGCCCTGCTTAACCGTGGTGCGTACTTCTAGCCACAGCGGTCGCCAAACCCTATGGAGAAAATATTGCCCGACATGCAAACAAAATTACTGTTTTTTTTTTGTTTTCTTTTCTAAAAATCAATTTTCCAAAGAGCCCTATATAACATCAAAAGCAAATCATTGTCTAGTAGTTTTTTTTAAGACTGGCCCACAAAAAAACATAATAAAGAAAGAAATTAATGCTGGTTTTAAAGCATAGAAAACACAAAAGATATATCACGTCATCACGTACGTCAAAGATCGAGTAGAAGTGGGAACCTTTTATGACTGCCTATTGATAGCTAGGTTATATAGCTTACGAAATAATATGTTTAGTCACTTGTATTAAATTGATAAATATGCGGCTTCTGTGCAACATTACCTAAAAGTATGTTCACATCTCAATATTATCGCAATCAAAGCTCGTTTTTAATCACCCCGTTTACACAGGCGAATCTCAGACTATTAGCTGTCAAATTTGTTGTGCTTGTTATTCTCACATCTCAAGGAAAAGTTATGTTTCTTCTCTGTGCCACCGTGATCACGATTTTCTGCTATATTAAGCAATATAAATATATTTTAACTTAACATTTTATTAAAAATACCTTTACAAACCTCTTTTCCTTGCTAGCGTCCATCTTTGTTTACTTTTACATTTGGCATTTCTCCTCTTTTTCGCAAAAACAATCGATAAAACTAGGATGGACACCGAAAAGTTATCGGTTAAATCTGAGATTATTTTATAATTACAGATTAACAAGGGACGAATTTTATATGGCTAATCTCTTGTTCTAATTACAGATTAGGGCGTTAAGCTCGAAAATGAGGATAATCTACTTATATGTGAACCTAGTATTAAGTCTCATATCCACAGGCAAAACATATTGAACACAATTTGTCATTTTGTTTTCCAGATATGTAAACGTTTTATCAGTGCGTGATTGAGAATGTGAATGCGAGTATTCGCAACAACCCTGATTCAAACTTCAAACGCAAGTCGGGTTGGGAAAGCATGGTCCAAGGGACGTAAAATTTTAGGGCAGCTCTTTTTGTAGCCAACCTCAACTTTTTGGAGGGCGAGACTTAAAATTTTTTCAAAATAAAAAATATGGGTCGCTCTAATATGTATGTACATATCTAAATGTATGACGATTCCTAGACTGTTACAAACAACCGTTATGCGAACAAAGTTATAATAGCCTGGGTACAAGTGCGCTCGGGTACAAAAAAAGTTAAAATAAAGGGCGGATGGCCACCGTATTATTTTTATTACTTTTTAAACTGACGAAACTATGCTGGCTTTTTCTGTCTATGTTACTTTACTTGCCCACAAATTATATCTTCACAGAGAGAAATTTCGTATCTTGCGCTGGCGAATATAATTTTCTTTGTTTTATTATCCAAAACTTAAATACCTATTACATAAGTTTACTCAAATAAGGCAATACACAAGGGCTGGCAAACCATCGATACTATCGAAACGATTATCGATCGTTTCCGTCTGACGATAGTTCTATCGATGGTCAAGCAACTATCGACTACAAACTACTACAAACTATTCCAAATGTTAGTCAGGGTATGAGCGAGTAAAGTGTCATATTTCTTCTAAATCCGTGCAGCCGTTTCGGCTTTTAAAAGTGAATTGCAAAACTAACTTGAAAGCCTTTTCAAACCCATTTCGATTGAGAACCATATTTTAATAATTCATTTAACTTTTTAAATAATTTGAATTTTGGAACATGTGGCAATCCTCTTCAAACACCTAAAAAATATTTCTAGTATTCAAACTAAAGATTTCTTAACGCTCTTTCGTTTGACGCAAATATATACACTCCAATTTTATTATGTACGTATTTTAATTAGGTAATTGCCTCAACTTAACTGAGTTGGATTTTTTTAAACAGGTGGAAACCCTCCTAAATATATTTCAGAAACAAAGCATTTTCAAAATAATTTCGATGGTACCCATCTTTTAATAATTCATCCAACTTATTACATAATTTAAGTGTCACTTTATAAACACTTGGCAACCCTCTTCAAACATTCTTAATGTCCAAATTCACGTTTTCATAACAGCCTTTCGCTTCATATTTCAAATAACTTGCGTTAAAGTTAATTAAATTCGACTTTTTATACAGGTGGCAACCCTCTTCAAAAGTAATTTCGCTCTAAGACATTCTTAAAGATCCTTCAAACGACTGCGATACATATTTTAATTAACTGATAAATATTGCTCAGAAATAAAGGTTTTTCAAACCCCGTTCGATTGATACTCACATTTTAATAATTCATTTAACTTATTTATTAATTTGAATTTAATTTTTAAATAGGTGGTAAGCGTCTTCCAACACACTCTTTTGTTATATTGTTATTGCTTATTAAATAATTTTAACTCAATTGTTCTACAGGTGACAACTCCAAAAAATCCCTTCGCGTATTATATGTGTATATAGATACCACATTTTGAAAACGTCTTGAAATGCGTTCTCAGAGAAGTTGTTTCATTAATTTATGATCATTTTTAGGGACCGTAAATAACAGTTACTTTTTTTAACAGCTAAACTTGGCCAGATATTTTTAAGTCGTAAATAAAAGTCCTTTCCTAATAATAAACAAACCGCTTATCCAAATTAAACAAGTTTGGTATCAACTGAAAGAGGACTAAAATAGCTTTAAAACTGAAATATTTAAACGAGGAAAGAGCAGAAAGCCAGCTATTGAAAAATATGTAAATAGACAACGGTTTTTCATTACCATAGAACAAACCTTGAGACAGGTATATGCATATCTTTTGTATTAAATTATAAAAAAAATATAAATAGAAGTGGTAGCCTTCGATCGTTATTTCTGTTTAAAAGCTATTTAAGTCCTCTTTCATTTGGTACTAAATTTATTTAATTTGGATGAGCGGTTTCTTTACTACCGGAAAGGCTTTTAAGTTTAACTGTTGGAAAAAAATAACTGCTATTTACGGTCCCTGATAATTTTATTCAAATTCATTGATCAATTAATTTTCAGAACCTATTTTTAATTAGCCCTATTTATTAGAGCAGAGCTACAGGCCTCATAAGCTGAACGCATGAAACACTGCAAAGGTCTGGTGTATATTAAACCAATATTATCGAAAAATTATCGATGCTTTTGGGTAATAGTATCGGAAACTATCGATAGTTTGCCAGCCCTACAACACACACATGAGCTAACTGCCAAATAAAAAAGCAAACAAACATATCGTCGTTTAAAGTACAAAACCGCGTATCGTCATTCTGCAAAATCGCGTAACTGACATTGGCTGCCAAAAATTGGATTTGCTCACACAAGCTCTTGGCTCAATCCTTATCCTTTCGTCCTGAAATATACTAGCCAGAAATGCGTTTGATTTATAAAAAAGGGAACCATTTTGAAATATTAGTGTTTTTACGCTCTAGAAAATAATTTCTACAACTTCACATACGCGGTTTTGTATTTTGTTTATACGCGGTTTTGCACTTTAAACGACGATTTATGTACATACGAATGTGCATAAATACATAAGTATGTATGTATGTATGTTTGTCAGATGATATGCCAAAAAGCTGAAAAAATCTTTAAAAGGTTTTTGGGGAACACACACACAACCAATAAAGGTGGGATAGCGAGCACGCGTGTGCAGAGGTAATGAAACTGAAAGTGAGCAAATCATCAAAGGCCGCTCAACGTAGCCAGCAGAGACCTACCATGAATCTATTGCCTACGAAGCAGCGATAAGCAAGCTGTAAAAGTTGTCGACACCGCCTAATTTACAATGAATTCCATTCAATGAATTCATATGTAAGTATGTACCAGGGTAGCCAACTCATTTTTGAGAATTCCCCGATTTTGACAATGAAATTCCCCGATTTTGCTCGAAATTTCGTATAATTCCCCACCCATATCTCCTTACTTACAAAAAAGAAATTAAAATAAAAAATATGATATAGTTGTTACTGGTTTTTCTGCTTATTTTATTTTTAAACATAATTCACCTATATATTGATAAGCCAAACCAAACTTTTATAGTTAGTTAACAAATAAAGAATACAAAATATTTATGTAATATTTACATATGTATATACAGTGTTCGAAAAACTTTTAGTCGCACCAATTATTATTATTTATTTATTTTTTAATTTTAGCTATTTTTTTATAAAAAATATAGTTCATTCTTTAACAAAAACCGTATAAATCCAAATTTCAAACATTGTGCAATATTTTAAAAAAAGTTCAACAAAATTTCATAAAAATTTCGAGCTTTTTAATTGGATTTTTTAGAAAGATTTTGAGTATGCAGTTTTGTAGCCCACCCAATTATAGAATAATAAAGTGCAAGTTTCAGGTGGTTAAAAATTTTCGTTTTAGGATTTTTTCGCCGAAGTTGTTGCGGTTTTCTTCCATATAAAATTAAATTATGTTTATTCGTTATACCTATGAAAGCAAATGCGACAAAGAAAATTCTAAAAAGTCAACGGTTGTTTTACCCATTTGAAACTTTATTATACTAGAATTGAACGATCTGAAATTCCCAACAAAAAACGGCCCATTCCCCACCAGAGTGTCCAGATTGTTTAAAACAAAAGCGCAAATTCTGAAAAAAATCGCCAATTTTTTTTTATATAAAATTCATGAAATCGATTTAACAAATCTTTTATTTTAAAAATGAGATCTTGTTATAATATAGTGTTTAAAACCAAAAACGAATATGATACATTTAACCCTTAATTAGGCGCATGGGGTCAAGGTCATTTCAAGTTGAAAAAAAAAGTCTTGGAGTGCTTGGAGCGTGCTTTCGCTCTGTCTAGCTTCCTAACGGGGCACGTAAATAAGTCACGGCCAGAACATCGGCGAGTACACATTTGTCGCTACTCTTTTAAGCCCTGACCCCATGCGACCACTTATGTAACATTTTTTAGTTTTTATTTTTGTATCTAAGTTTGAAGTCAAAGTTATGCTTTTCTTTCTTAAAGCTAACTATAATAAAGAGCTTTAATATTTATGACAAAATACATTTCGTTTTATTTATTTAGTTACGGTAAGAACATCGTCGTGTATACATGTGTCGCTACTCGCTTGAGTGCTGACCCCATGCGCCTACTAACGTAACATTTTTTTGCGGAAGTAAGTTTTAAATTTTTTTTTAAGTTTGAAGTCGAAATTATGTTTTTCCTTTTTAAGTTAACGATAATAGAGTACTTTAATAGTTTTGTTAATACACACTTCCTTTTTCCTATTTTGAAAACTCTTTTTTCAACACTTTTATTGGGGTCACTGAGGACCCCATGCGACTAATTGTGTGATTTTCTTTATGCGCCTAATTAAGGGTTAAAGTAAATAACACAAATCACTTATATAATAGTGATGTACAAAAAATTTTCTTTAAAAATACGCATACTTTTTAAAAATATTTGTTTCAACACATTTTGCAATAGTACTGCGCAATTATTAAATTTATTATAAATCATATTACTGATTAATCGCACAATCCACTTTTAAGAGCTCGGGGCTAAAAATTAAATAACAACCTATAATAAGGCGAGATCAGCTATTTCCACAGTTTCTTTAAAATCACCTATAGTGTCTGAATGATTTACATTTCTGTTGTTGTCATATATTGAGCTGCTCAACCTTGATAATATACTGTTTGATATTGGAAACGTTTTGCAGCAGAAACTACTATCCTTCACATAACACTTTATTCGCACTATTGAATTAAGGCTTTCCAACATCATCCTATTTCGAATCTTAGTTTTTGTCGAATTCACTACGGAAAAAACGCGCTCTACAAAGCCTGTGAGTGCGGCAAGGATAATAAAATGAATTTACTTATATTTCCAAACATTTTATTGCCTGTTGCGGTTTTCACTCCGTAAGCAATTATCCAAAATTCTGCAGAGTCGGATGGAATAGTTCTGAGAAAAGTTATTCCGTGGGAAAGTTAAAAGATTTAAATAATCAGTTTCCGCTGCTTTTCTTTCCTTCAAAGTCAAATAGTGAAATGGCAGGTCCCTGAAACTCGCCCTCTTGTGATTCACACACTTTTTTGGTGACAAAATCAAAGCTTTTTAAAAGTATTTAATTGACTAGGTAATCGTTTGAAAAGTTCTTCGATTAGGGTGATTAAACATTTTTGACAGTCTTTTAATATGCTTTTTAAGTCAAGTTTATCACGCAGTTCATTAGCCTCTTCTGTAAAATTATCGTGGAAAACTAAGTTTTGTATATTTTTATAATTCGGAAAAATTTATTTAAAGGGGAAAAAATCGCCAAAAATCGCCAATGGCGATTTTCAAAATTTTTACGCGCAAGTATCAAAGAAAAAATCGCCAAATTGGCGCGAAATCGCCAAATCTGGATACTCTGTTCACCACGCAAATGAAATTCCCTGAAAATCGGGGAATTCCCCGCGAGTTGGCATGTACGTAAGTAGATCCGAGATTTATGCAATACCTGCTGGTGATCTTTAAGTACCTTTTCTTAGGATGATGTTGCATATTTCCTATGCTTTCGCAGTCATAGCTAACCACTCGAACAGATGTTTATACTCGGCTTCCTATTAGATTCAGTACTCTATCTTTCGAGCTTTCATGCACGGTTGCCACTTTGGTACAATTGTACCAAAATTGGGCCTTTTTTCTCCGTTTGGGTCTTTGGGCCTTTTTTTGTTTGTTTTGGGCCTTTTTGAAGCAACTATGGCTATCGGTTCGTTTGGCGACGGCGAGTGCTATCCGTTTGTTTGAAATATGCAGCACTCGCTGCAGCTGTTCTGTTTGTTCTGTTAATTGTTATCGCCATACTGCAGTGGAATCCTGACAATGAATTTCTAGAAAATTTTTCAGTATGCAGTTTTCTAGCCCGTTTAATTTTAAACAACGAAATGAATGTAAAACAATGTGCAAGTTTCAAGTCGCTAAAAATTACCCTTAATTTTTTCCAATTTTTTCATATATGTGGATTATATTATAGAATGAACTATATATGAAAACCTGTGTAATTGATATAAAAAATTTCCATGAAAATAATTGTGAATATTATATTAGAACAAGGTGTACACTAACATTTGACACTGCCTGTATATGCACAAATGCAGACAAATCGCGCACCGTCTTCAAAAGAGTCACAACTCAAAATTTGAAATTTTTGAGATTATGCGCTAAAAATGTACACACAGAGCTTTTATTTACCTTTCAGCAAAAGCTGGAGCAAATTTTTGTTATAATTTGTTAGAAAACCTAAGGTAAAGTGGCCCTTGCCCATATGATTATCATGTGCTAAGAAATAGTTTTTCGCAGTTTCTGACAAACGTATTATTTTGAGTTGTGACTCTTTTGAAGACGGGGTGCGAAATATGTAGAGAAATTTATTTGTTTACACGAATTGAAAATATTGGAATTTTTGTTAACATTTAATATTATAAAAAAAAATTAACGCTGGCGTCGTTTTATGCGTTGTTTTTCGGGGTCAACTTTTGAGATCGCGCCTTTATTCGTGTCGTGACGATATGTGTCATTTAACACTATTGAAGCTTTTAGCTAATGTTTTTACTGAGATGAATATAGGAAAACGAAGTTTTGATTTAAAATATTGCTAATATTTTTTACAAGCTTTTATTTAAATTGCTCTGTATGTATGTATGGATGTATGTTTTTTGGGCAAATCTTGCAATCAATTTTTTACTAACTTCCTATGACCTAGAGACTTGAAACATCACAGGTGGCTCAGAACCCGATGATAATGCAATACGAAAGATCAATTAAATTGATGGGTGGCACAGGAGTCGAGATATTTGGTAAGTCTGTATTAAGGGTCAGATTTCTCTTTGCTCTCTTTGCACAAACACTAAGAACCGGGCAATGAAAAGGCAACACTTTTTGTAGAAACGAAAACGCCATTAGAAAGCTTGTTATACCCGAGCGCACTTGTGTACAAAGGTATTTAAGGCCTGTATGCAGTTCTCAAGAAAAGCTAAAATTCCATACAAAATGACGTACAAGAAATGGCTAAGAAATTTTCTTGAGTCAAATTTCCTTCAGGCAGTACGCAGTTCTTAAGAAATTTGCTACCCTTTTTACTACGGTTTTTTAAATTTTTTTGTGAAAAAAGAGCACAAGGCAACCCAGGTTTGCAACAGAAATATATGCCCGTTCCATTATTTCTTGAGGAAAGAGTGAGGCAACAGGCTGTGAAGTATCAAAAATGTCAAAATTCCTTGGACACACACACGAAATAATGGCAATTTTTTCTTGACCGTTTTCTTGAGAGCTGCATACAGGGCTTTAACTTTGTTCACATAACGGTTGTTTGTAACAGCCAAAACGAATCGAGATAGATATAGACAAATGTATACATAAATGATCAGAATGAAAAGAGAAGTCGATTAAGCCATGTCTGTCTGTCCGTCCGTCCGTTCGTGAACACGATAACCCGCGGAAAAATTTAGATATCTAAACGAAATTTGGTATGTAGATTACCCTTAAGGTAGGTTGGTATTGAAAATGGGCGAAATCGGACCGTAACCACGCCCCCTTCCCATATAACGGCAGACTGCGATATTTTAGTAACTACTGAAGATTATTTACCGAAATTTATTTACAATTTATTACAATGATTTTTAGATGCAAAATAAGAATATTATAAATTTTTGGGAAACGGGCGTAGCCACGCCCACTTATGATTATATGTGTATATCTTAGTAACCGCTACACCGATTTCTCCCAAACTTGGCACTGTTGTTATCCTTGGTACATTTTGGAAAATTTTTAAAATCGGACAATAATCACGCCCACATCCCATATAACGGTAATTTAGGGAAACACGAAATCTTCGATAAATCAGTAAATACACAAGCTAATTTATTCAAAATTGATGATTGCAATAATTTTTTACCAAAAAACACGTTTATAATAAAATTTTGGAGAATGGGCGTGACACCGCCCACTTATGACCAGGTATGTATATCTCGGTAACCGTTCAACCAATTTGTACCAAACTCGGTATGATTATTGTGCTTGCCACATAAAGGCAAAACGCTGAGAATTACCTTTTTGATGTTGCCGGAAACTGCGCTCGAACCCAGGCGTTGCGGAATTATAGAACGCACAGCTAACCACTATACCACAGCGGCGCTGAACCAAACAATATTCTCATTCGGTATATCGGTATAGAGATTGATTTTTCCGTTTGAAATAATTGCTAATTTCGTAAAATTGTTCCATTATTTGTCTCTTTTTATTATATATAAGCTTTTATTATGTTTCACCTATGAGCAGATGTGCACACACAACCCTGCAGTACGGGGGAGCGACTACAGGAATGCTGAATCGGTAGCTACGTGATAAACTCCGTAAATTACCGACCGACTACTTGCAGTGTATTTCATCGATTACTTTTACAAGGCAATGTCTAGGCGGTAGTCACCATCGGCTCTCTCTCTGCACTACCGGGAGTTACTAAAGTAGTCACTTGCGTGATTTATGGGCGCCCTCCGTAGTTTTTCGCTATCTGGTTCGACTCTGCACTACCAAGTGCACTACCACGGGTTAATAGAGTAGCTACTTACCTAGGAG
>NW_016166723.1:0-161 GCF_001687245.7 Rhagoletis zephyria | reverse complement strand
CCGGAAACTGCGCTCGAACCCAGGCGTTGCGGAATTATAGAACGCACAGCTAACCACTATACCACAGCGGCGCTGAACCAAACAATATTCTCATTCGGTATATCGGTATAGAGATTGATTTTTCCGTTTGAAATAATTGCTAATTTCGTAAAATTGTTCCA
>NW_016166722.1:0-23386 GCF_001687245.7 Rhagoletis zephyria | reverse complement strand
CTCTTAACCTCTTGAAAGACTTTAGAAGAAACAAAGTAGGGCTAATGAGGGTGTAACGCTTAGGGCGTGCGTGGAATTTTCTGCCGGCCTTTGGTAAGAATACCACTTCTGTCTGATGTTGACGTATCAGTTTCTCAATACCCCTTGGTTTTATGATCCGCTCTTTGCATCAAATTGGAGAGAATTTCGTCTTTTCTATGATTTGATGATTTTAACTGCATGAAGGAGTTTTGTCACAAGATTTTCCACAATTCTTTCTCCATCCGGCTAGATTTTCTACATCCTTATTCCACAGATAGGATTAAGAAGTATCTGAAGTGTTTTCTTACCAATTTGAGTCCATTTGTTTTCCTCCCTTATGTCTCTGAATAATTTGGACTTAGGGCAGGACCTTCCCACATAAGTCTCCCACTTTAACTAGAGGGCTCAATGCTACTACGAAATTCCTGTCTGATACCCAAAAGATCCCCATGCTCGTTTTAGCACTCGGAAGAGTCTACTAATTTCGCTAGTTTCAGGATTTCGCTCCTCCTTTCACTAAGATTGCAAGGTTGGGAGTTCCATCAATGTGGCTTTGTCCTTTCCGTGCTCTTCGTTAAGGGACAAACTCAAGTGGAAGCGAAAGTCAGCGCTTTAGACAGGCAATCTTTCATTCTTTGCAGGTCAATTGCTTTCCTATTCGTCCTTAGGGAATTCAACCTGTTCCCAACCAACTTTGGAAAGTATATATGTTGTTGGTTAGCCTAAGTGACAGTGAAGCCTTCAAGGCGGAATCGAATAAAAAGCTGTACCAAAAGTACTCCATTACCTCACCAACACCACCACCTCGGTAAAAAGTGTTTAATCAAAAACTATTAGCTTAACTTAAAGTAGAAAGCAGTTATTTTAATGGGACTCCCGTTCCTTTTTGTGACGGAAAGGAGCCTTTGCGAGCTTCCGTAGTTCACAGAAAGGAGAAGAAAAAGACCTTAAGACTTAGTGCAAGAGAAAAACAATTTCACAGAAAAAGAAAAAAAGAATATTCCAAAAGTTTACTTTAATTGAAAATTAAAATTCCACACCAGCTGCATTTAACAGCAAGAATCATTAAAATTGCTTCTTTTTAGCTACAAACAAAAGCAACGCTTAGCAGCACTGGACCTATTTGGTAGCACATGCGCGACACGCCTTCCACAACAGATCGTTTCGAACAACGAAACACTTTGCAATGCATCGAAAAATGATAAAAGACCTAAAAAAATTGTACTGCCGAAAATTGCAAACAAAATTGATTTATAAGCGTGCACCCGCTGCGTGCCGCCGAAAGAAGATTGCTCCTGCTATGGATGCTGCTAGCAACGCCGCCGTTGCTACTGCTACGCAAAATTGCCTGCAGCCGTAGAGGGTTGGTTGGTTGGCGCGTAATGTGACTGATGGTTGACTGAATGTTGCCGACATTCACGAAATATTGCTGACAACCGGCTGTCAGCGGGAATTTTGACGTTAATGCATCAACTATTGATATGTCGGAGCGGCGAAATCATGAATCAAGCGAAATAGTGGCAAGAAAAAGTTAGTCTCATGCACTTTTACATAAGTATTTATGTATGTATGTAAAATGCGACTGCAATCCAGCACCGTAGTCAGAATTAAGGCTAAGATGAAAGTAATTCTGTAAAAAAGGAAGAAGTAGAAAAGTGGAATGTGTTTAAGTCATGAAATTAAAGGAGAATCAAAAGGACAAGGTGGCCGCGATGAATCTTTTTTTATATTGTAACAAGGCAACTGTGAATACCTTTTCAAATGAATGAATGCTATTCACAACTCTTCTACTGCAATATAAGCACAACCAACCGTGCACATATCCAGCTACGGTTGCCAGACGTACTGATTTTATCAGTACAGTACTGATTTTTCAACTCTTGTACTGATTTTATTAATTTCTTCAATCTGTACGCTAATGTCCTGATTTTTCAAAATTTGTACTGATTTGTACTGAATTTTCAATTCAAACAAAATACTTTATGATTTTCTTGAAATTTTTACATAACGTTGGAACTTTCTTAAACTGCACTGTAAAAAGTAGGAAGCAAATAGTTAAATTATAGTTGAAATGTTGCAAATAATGCTTGATATGCCCAAGAAATTAATACAACAAGAATATCAATAGTTTTATGGGCATATCGCTGGGTCGTTACGTACCAGTTGCGATAATATGATGAGCATAAATTATCTAAAAAATAAGGCTGACGGCTTTTTGTCGAGTGTTGTTAGTTATCTTGAAAATATCTTTCAGTTTAATAACAGCAAATTTGAATATTCGAATGGCTTTTGCCTATAACTTAAGCTGCCTTTAGATGAGGCGATTTTTTGGGAGACGATAATCGCCTGCAAAAGTTGACTTTCTGTCTACTTTGAGGCAAGCGATTTTTTAATCCCCATTTACCCGAGCGATTTTTCTTGAGCAATATTGAAACGCCTAAAAATCGCCTCATGTAATTTCAGCTTTACAATTATTTTTCCTCAATTTACTGACATTGTAAAAGAGTTTTGCACACAAGACATAGATACCTACTCTTTTTAGCAAATTCTAATGGTCTGATTATAGCAACTTAACGTAACTTACAGCTCTCTCTTAAAAAATATGTTAAATGGGTGTTGCCTATAATTGAACAGCCGAAACTTAACGTAACTTAATGCCATGTCAAAATCTGTTTCATTTTGATTCTCTAAGTTCTACGTTCCGTTTAGTTAAGTTGCCATAATCAGGCTTTAGTCTTTCCATGAGGATTTATAGACACACACACACACACACACAGTTTGAAAAAAATATGTAAAACGAAGCAACTGAGAGGATCTTACGTATAAGGTTTTCTTCCTTGCGCAAAGAGAGATACCGGCTTCTAATTAAAATTTTTGAAACTGAACTTCAAATTAAAGGTAACTTTAAAATTAAATGTATAGAATTCTTTGACTATTTAACCACTGAAAATGGAAATGATCTCATTAATGCTTTTCAAAAATGTCATAAGTATAAAACAACTTATTGGCTCCTGCGTACAATGATGTGTACACTCATGTTAAAATGAATAACATTTTTATTTTTTTAGAACTATACTTTAATTGTATACCAAAATATTGTTAAAAATAAGTATATTGGCGTTTTAAAGTATTATCTGTTACTTACATTCATAATTTCGCTTTGAATAAAAGTGTACTGAAAAGTACTGATTTTTTAGCATGAAAAAGTCTAACGTACTGATTTCCCGCATAAAAAATCTGGCAACCCTATATCCAGCTAACAGAGCACACACCGGACAAATACTTAGCATAGCGACCAACCCCGTAAAAATATTTTCACTGATTTATACATTTTTTTTACCGGCTCCGAAGGCCTTCTTCCTTAAGTGTCACGCAGTGCATAAGACACATACACTCTTTGTAGATAAGCCAGAGAAGTGAGGTTGACTTTTCCAGGCATAGCGCACATTCTCAGCTTTACCAGCTGGGTGAGTCGGGGATCCTACTCGATATACGATCCAAATTATACACCAAACTTATTTGTAAAACTTTAATGGTATAAAGAGCATAGAAAAATTTGCAGAAGGAGCGGTGCTGCCTTGTTCATGATGAATCCCTACTTGGAATCTCTACTTAATGGCCAGGACAGCTAGTCACCCGCCTCCACCGGTTTCATCACCTTCTAAGGTAGTGTGCAATTACGCGGACGGTATCCGCCTACACCAGAGAACTCTTCATTGACTGTCACCATTTCTGGGAGCCACCAGTGCTCAATTACTCTCACTGATACTCTCACCTAGAGCCAGCAAATGATCAAAAGGTCTATTTATATACGCTGACCGTTGTCTTCAGTCACCGAACGAACTACGAGTGAATTTATCGCAACCCAGTATGGTCTGGAACAACAGAACGGTCAATAAGTATACCTACCGGATTTTACCGATACTCGCGCGGCTATCGGGAGGCATCAACGACCAACAAGTATATCAACTGGCTCTCGCCACTGTCGGAAAGCAAGCGCCCCAAAAATCGTCTTCTGATTCTATCCGATACTCCACCGGAAGACTTGCAAGTTTCATCTACCCGCCGTCACCGAAACTTCTACTATTTTATGGGCCGACGAACGATCCACAGGTGCATCTTCTGACTGCCACAAATTCTACTACCACTACAACTACCGGATTTTACCGATACTCGCACAGCTATCGGGAGCCACCCTTACAACCCACAAGTACATTTACTGGGTCTGACTGATTCTCTACGACACTACCACAGTTTTCTGAAGGCACTGAACTATAAACATGCATGTACATCTACCAGATACTCTCATAATATTCTAGAGCCACCGAAATACCCACTGTGCATCTATGGGCTTAACCCATACTCTTACTATTGTTTGGAGCCAATGAACTATCCACAAGTATATCTACGGGCTCTCACCGATACTCCCATTGGCACTCTCAAAGTTGTCACAAACCACCATATCGCCACACTGGTATATTTACTCATTGGAAGTCCACCGATAACAGCGATGCTCACAGCCTTCGTTATCGCCATAATCGCTACTGGTGGTCCACTTGCAAAGCTGTCTGTGGGACTATGGCTTGGCTGAGCTTAACACTTGCCGATGACTAAAACCTCCATAGCGTGAATTGCAAATATTTTATTAATAGATGTGACCCAATTTTAGGTACGATTGTAGGATGATCGAAATTGTAAAACAAAATTTCGCGCTTACTCATTTGATAAACGTTTGCCCGAGCTTCTCCTGCAACTTGTAGTGTGCGCCATGATGTCATAACACAAATGGGGGGACCAACAAATTTGCACCACTTCCGAATGCCAATGGCTTTATGAGAAAAGTTGACAAAGAAATATATAAATTTTATTTTATAAACAAAATTTAAAAATTTAATTAATACATACAAAAAATAAAATAAGATCCTAAATATTAAATAAAATAAAAACATATTTTATTTCAAAAAATTAAAATCAAATCTAAAAATTTAAAGAAAGTGGAATTAACAACAAAACTATAAATTAAATTAAAAAAAATAAATAAAATTAATTTCTAAAAATTATATGAAATTTTAAAGAAATATTTTTCTTAAAAAAAACAACTATAAAACTAAAAGAAAATTAATCTAAAAAGAAATATTTATTAAAAAAAGAAACAATAAAATAAGTTCCCCTAAATTATAAAGAATTAAAAACTATTGCCTTCTGTTTAAGTAAGAAAAAAATTAAGATTAAAAAGAGAGAATACATATTTTAAGTTTCTAAAAATTAAGTGAAATAACAAAAATATATATATATTTATGTATAAAATATAAAAATGTAAAAAAATAATTTAATGAAATAAGTAAATTGAAAAAAGCAAAAATTGCTATTAAAAAAGCAAAAAATTCCGATGGCCAGGACTCGAACTCGGATCTCTCGAACGGCACGCCTGTGCTTTGCTCCCTCGGCCGTTGCGACTGTTGGAGAGATGCGGGCTAAATGATATACATACATACATAAAAGTACTTTCTCCCAAAATAGATTTTCACCACAAGTGGTGAATGAGAGAGCCTATTTTCTAAGACTTTTGTGCTAGAATAACAAACGTCTTTCGAACTAGTTTTCCATCTGCCTTTCTTTTGTCTTACGAAACATTTTTTACTATCTTGGCCAGAACTGCCCTGTTAATAGCTCCGAGCATCTATAAAGCTGATGTAACTACATGTCTACAATTATTCATAAGAAATTCTCATCGCTCATCTTCAATGAATCCACTAGCTAAAAAACAAGAAGAATGCGCACAAGTGTCGAACAACAATTGCGACATGTTGTGGCTAAATACATGAAATAATTTTACCTATGCTTAACATGCGCACGCATGCGCCAAGCAGCTCACGCAATTTTCAGCAACTACACATGTACAGACGGTGTGCCGCGGTTCAGCAAAAGCTTAACACAAAACATTGATGCTGAGCGACAAGCAAGCAGGCAATCAATGACAACAGCAAGAACTACAACAACATACGAACTCATCTCCTTTGTTATCAGCTAGTGGTACAGTGCAGAAGTCAGAAAAGAAGCAAATGCAAAAAAACACACAACGCAGGAAAGAATGCCAAACACGTTGCTGATGACTTCCAGCAACGTCGTCTGCTTCCTACGACCAGTATTACGCACCGCGTGCTACCGGCGCGTTGCGCTGACCTGCTATTGTGCTATGTTTGAAGCTGCGATCAGTGTTGCCATAGACACATTTTTTTTTTTACCAAAATCCACCAAAACCTACCAAATATTTTTTGTAGTTTTTAATATTTTTCTTCAATGTCAAGTTTTTTAAAACTGTAGATTACTTAACATTTAGTAAAACTAAGACACAGCGAGTACAATAAAAAACAAATTAACTGCGTATAACAATTCATGTTACTGAACACACTTATGCTACCTAAGAAGATCTATTGTAATAACTCCAACCTTAGACTATTAAAAAATCTAAGCACTTTGGACGGTGCCATATTCCAATTTTTATATGGAGAAGACAATCGTCTCCAAAGTGTATCAGTGTACGATCCATTTTTCGTGGGTAGGTACATAGAATATACTCTGGGGTTTCCTCCACCAGCCCGCAAAACCTACAGTCTCTACAGAAAGCTTCATTTGATTCAAATGGCACCTTATCTTGCAGTGTGCTGCCAAATAGCCAGTAAGAGTTCCAAGTTCAAGGAGTCCTTCTGAGTTCCTCCTGAGAGGAGTTATGAATCTCTTTGATTGTCTTATTATCTTTGCCTTCCGCCCCGCTCCTAAGTAGTTCTGCAGTGTAGATTTACCGCAGAATGACTCTTGACCATGCAAGCGCATTTCGGCTCCACGTTTTGCGAGACAGTCAGACCTTCCGTTGCCTTCAAACCCTTCATGTTCCGGAACCTACCTCAGCGTTTCGCTATTGCGGGCTCCCAGGTGGTTCAAGAGTCCACAAGCCTTGATGCCATTTTAAAAAAGTCTAAGGCTTTTAACACTGTCTATCTACTGTCTACTATCCGACACAATATTTATTCTGGTCCCATTTGTCCTTCTACGAAGACATTCTCGAATACAGACTTCGATTGCTAAGACCTGCCCCAAAAACGAGCCCATAGCCAGAATTTTCTGGAATCTTGGTCCAAGTATAAATTATATATGGATGTTCATGTTATATATTGGCAATAATAAAAGTATACGTCTGTACTTAGGAATCAGGTATATATACATATTTTCCGTCGCCGTTATACGAATGCACCGGTGCTATATTCGTGTAAACAATGTTGCTAAAATATTTGCAGATACATATTTTCTAATTTTCGCAAATAACTATTACTCATTGTCACGAAACGTACGAACATCCAGTCGAGCCTAGCAACCTACCAAATGGAAAAAACCCTACCAGTTTTGGTAGGAAAAGCCAATGTATGGCATCACTGGTTGCAGTGCCGCGACCACGGATGTTGCTGTCGTCCAACAACATTGTTGCTTCACACACACACCTATTCGTATGCGCATCCAACGCAGCCGCCTATTCGCTCGTTAATGAAGTAAAATGTTGCTCAACGCCGCCTGCTGTTTGCCTTTGACTTCGCCATTGCCATCGCCTTCATCTTGGCTTTGGCCTTTGGGCGCTATGTACATAGACATTGCAAATGCCGCCAGTGTTGCTGATATTGTATGTTTTATAAGTTGTTTGCAATGCGCCTTATTGGTGGTGTTGTTGTAATGCGTGTTATGTGCGCTGCGGCTGTTGTTGTTTTCGATCTGCTCTTGCTCGTACAAACACATCAAAAGTGTCGGTCATTAACGCCATTAAACCAGTTTGAACATTTTAATTAAACCAGCCACATGTTAATGTGACGCGCCTGGTACCACGACAATATCCGCCGCCAAACTATTGCCACAATTGCCAGGAATGCATGTACATATGTACATACATATGTATGTATGATGATGTTTTTTTTTTTTGTAAGTTAAAAGGTCCATGTTTGCAGATGTAACTCTTCGCTCAAGTTGATTGCTTTGCAAATTGCGCTCGCTGCGGGTGGTGGCAAAAATTTTTAATCGGTCGGCGTTTATTGGGCTATATTTTTTTGCATTTATTGTCACTAAAAAAGTATGCCAAATATATTGGTTTTCTAAAAAAAAAAAATATTTCTCTTCGATTTGCGTAAAATAACGTAGTGAGGCGTTCATAAAGGACTTTCTTCTTCGAAATTTTGTACGCGTCGAATTGGATGCAGTTTTGGACGAAGACCCGTGCCAAACCCGAGAGAAACTTGCGCTAATATTAGGCGTGACTNGTTTATAAAGGACTTTCTTCTTCGAAATTTTGTACGCGTCGAATTGGATGCAGTTTTGGACGAAGACCCGTGCCAAACCCGAGAGAAACTTGCGCTAATATTAGGCGTGACTCAGCAAGACATCTCGTTGCGATTGAAAGCCATTGGTATGGTCCAAAAGGTCGGGAACTGAGTGCCTCACGAGCTCCAACCAATAATCATCGAACGGGGTGTCAGAGTTTCCCAACCATGCAAAGCGAAGTCGTTTTTGATGGGAGCAGAAGGAAATCCTGTATCATTAGCTTCTGAAAAGTAGTCAGATGATCGACTGGCTCTCCACGGACAACAGCTAGAAGAATTACTGGAATGGTCAACCAGACCAGAGTCATTGATCTTTCACCATGACAATGACTGGTCGCATGTCGCACAAGTGCTCAAAATTTAAGCATGTCGGTGGTACCGGATGCGACGTCCTAAAACCTCAAGCAGCAACCGACGGACGCCCTTCCGGATGTGCCGTCCAAACCAACATTGCTGTTGATAGAGAGAGAGAAGCAACGGCAACATAACAGTGATGCGTTTGTGAGTTTTCGTCAATACGGGAATCCCAAAAGATAGCGCGAGTCAGCTGACGCGGTCAGCAGTTTTACGTCAGTGGCTGGTTGAGCTATAATCCACCCGGCTTATAGCCAGACCTTGCTCTATCAGACTCTTATTTTTTCCGGTCAATGAAGAATGATCCTGGAGCTGCACTTCAAGACGAACTTCGAAGCCACTATATAGGTCAAAGGCTGGCGTGAAGAAATGAGAAATGTTGGCTCGGTGAATTTTTATATAAACAGATCGAAGAAGGAGAAATGGGTACGGGCAGCATTTTCGAGGCTGAAGTATTGGCCATAAGAGGGGTGGCGGAGCTATTGGCCGGCAACCTATCAAATCAACGGGAGAATGTCTATATACAGAGGGCTTTAAAGCACTGATAGGCACTGCCTTGCCTGCGGACAAAACTCCTTTAAGCTTTCTATACATTTTGTATAGGCGCGAGTAGAGTAAAAGCTCTCTCTGCCTCTGTTTTCAGCATTACTGATTTGGATGGTGGAGGAGCTTTTAAATTTTTTANCCTGGCGTGAAGCCATTAGAAATGTTGGTTCGGTGAATTTTTATACAAACAGATCGAAGAAGGAGAAATGGGTACGGGCAGCATTTTCGAGGCTGAAGTATTGGCCATAAGAGGGGTGGCGGTGCTATTGGCCAGCAACCTATCAAATCAACGGGAGAATCTCTATATACAGAGGGCTTTAAAGCACTGATAGGCACTGCCTTGCCCGCGGACAAAACTCCTTTATGCTTTCTATACATTTTGTATAGGCGCGAGTAGAGTAAAAGCTCTCTCTGCCCAACGCTGCTTTGAAGATTTTCGCCCGTGTGCGTTGTTTTCAGCATTACTGATTTGGATGGTGGAGGAGCTTTTAAATTTTTTAAGACTGTGGAGAAGTTTTGAAAGGAACATCTTAATTAAGTTTTAATACTCGGTGGATACGATCGATTATTGTCATTCGCACATATAGTATAACTAATTGATGATTCATTTATTTATGCAGTTTTAATGAAGATGCCGTCTCTGAGAATTATATATACATCAGCGCGGTTACTAAGAATAAAATGTCTGCCACAAAGACTTTTCTCACGAAATTTACTACTTCCCACTAGATCCTGGCACTGAATCTAAATCTTAATTCCGGTGCTTATAGCGTTAGATTTTGTTTTTTGTGGTAGTTGTCATTTCTTAATTAAAGTTGTAAAAACAAACATTGTTACATTGGCAGTAATAGCAAAAACAACCGCGAAAGTCCCAATATTAATGTGCCAGATAATAAAAATTGAAATAATAACACATACACGAGGTGTACAATAGTCCGGACTTGCTGCGAATGCACAAACCAGCTTGCACAAACGCACTGGAATCAGGGTAAACAACACGCACACAGCGTGATTATTAAGCAATATACGTACATACACTGCCAGCAAAAAGTATTGACACTGCTGCTTTTTTACAATATATGCAACAAATTTTTATTGTAATATTTTTCCGATAATTTTTAATAAAAATATGGGTCATCCCACTATAAAGAACATACAAATATAATTTCTAAACTTTGTACAAAACTCACGAAAATTCAGTAAATTTTCAACTTTTAAATCAGATTTGTTAGAATTGTTTTGAGTATGCAGATTTGTAGCCCAATCAATTTTATAATAAGCAGTTCTAAGTAGCTGCGCATTACCGTTGATTTTTGGCAATTTATTTTCACTCTGTCTCTTCCATACAAAAAAAAAAATTTTCGAAAAAATTACGAGAGTGCAAAACACCTTCAACAAAAAAGTTCTTAAAAATCCATACGATTTTGGACTAACTCCGAACTTGCATTTTTTTATTAGAATTTAATCGGCTACAAAACTGCATACTCAAGAAAATTCGAGAAAATCTGATTAAAATGTTGAAAATGTGCATGAAAATTTATTGAATATTCGCTAGTTTTGCACAAAGCTTAGAAATTATATTTTTGTGTTTTTTGTTGTAGAATTATTCTTATTTTTATAAAAATTTGGCGGCAAATTTTGAGAATAGAAATTGGTGCAAAATTCGCTGTGCCAAAACCTTTTTCCGGCAGTGTACATACAAACATACTAATCATAAACTCAGGTGCGAAAAAAACTAAACCTGCCACAACAGAAATTCTTTTCAGCGGCACCAAAAAAAAATACGCGAGGAAACAAGAAGAAGAAAAATCATACATAACCAGCAAGTAAACGGGCGCGGAGTAGCCGCATGCGCAAAGCCGTGATGGCCATGGTTGATTGCAACAACCGCAATAATCACTACTAACTGGCAATCGGCAACAACAAATGACACTTGTTGTTGTTGCCGTAGCTGTTTCTATGAATCATGCTGTTTTACCTGCGCTTGGCCGCCGCTGAAAGGCTGTTATTAAGCATAAAACCGGCATTTAATCTTAAAGCACATCTGCTGATTTACGCGAGAGACAAGCGCGACAAAGGCGATGGCAGCGCCGGCTACCGCGCGGTGATTGTGGCGGAGGGTGATATACATACAGCAACTTGCAACCAACGATGCGCTCCAACGTGCTGATGGCGTTGAAAATTTGCAAAAATGTTATCGCATCGCAGGAGATCAGTAGGTAAGATCCAAACGGGCATACGTACGGCTGATGGACGCGCGGCTCCTAGAGGTACCAAAAACAGCTACATACAGCTCCCGGTGATGCGGTATGCTGGCGAATGCCATTGCCGTCTAACCACTTCATTGCTTAGGCGTTGCTTAGCGCTGTTGTCGACAGCAACAGCGGGTCATCGGTGCAAGCCGCTGCTGTCGCAGCTGCAGCTCTTGGGCGGCTGACAAGCTAGTTATTTTGATGGTCATTGATTGGATGGTCGGCCGGTCAATCAGCTGGCTTACTAACCATTTCTATGGCTTGTGGGCCGCGTGCTTGAGTGGTCAAGTGCTCGGTGGACATCTTAGTTAAAAAAATAAAAGAAAATAACAATCAAACTGAGAGAATTAAAATGGAGGGAGGTATTTGAATATGGTTAACGCTGATGGTGCTTTGATAATAGGCGTACGACCCTGGTTTACGAGATATCCGATTCCTAGTTTACATTGATGCCATGCATATTACATATGAGTTTAGTGTTTAGAAGCGTTTTTGCAGCTCACTCAAATAACTGTGTGCTTCTACGGCAACGAGGATGGAAAATTATGCCATATATGTCATAAATTAAGACCACAAATGAGGTAGCCACAGGCTATTTTACCAACGTTGGTAGTGAAGAAAATGGTATATTTTATGTCTTACAGGCGAGACAAGTAGTATTAGAGAAAGTTCAAAATTGAATTATTGAGCAACTCAAGTTAAGCCCGCAGGGGTGGATGCGCAGACCTTGTGGAAGCTATTCTGAAGCCAATATGAGAAGGGTAAACTTCTAACGGTCCGAATAGACAGAGGATCGGCCGTTGGAAGCTATTGTGTACAAAAACTGTATCCTACGATACAGGTCTGATAGGTTTTGTGTGCATGTACACAAGGACAGAGAACCGAAGCTGAAGGCAGGCAAGCTTGATACTTAACCGGGCTGAGCTACCAAAATACCGGAAAAGGGGCTGATATGGTAGCTGTGGTGGAAGCAGCTAGAAGCGCGTCAGTCGAGGGGGTTCACGAATCGTAGGGCATTGACGGCTTCGACCTCGGACTACTAATCTTAGCTACGGATGATGAATTGGAGAGAACCACCTGGTAACGGATGAACAGGATCAACGCCATTTGTTGCGATTATAGCCAGCACTAACGTTGCACAAACCATCCTTAACTATGCGAGAGCCAAGTCTCGTTCCCATGACAGTCGGGTCTACGTAACCGGATCGAACCAGATTTATATTTGGCCAAGGACTGTCACTCCAGCAACACTCCCAAAAACACTTTGGGTAACTTTTATGTTGCTACAACAACAACACCAACAGAGCCAAGTCTGCGGTTATCGCTAGGCCAAGCCTCAAGTCTATACTGAAAAATGTGCTGGCACCAGAACCCTGGTTCGTTAGGGCAAAATAAAAGACTTGGCAGTGAAGTACCGACAGATAATAGGGATACTAAGTGCTCAAATCCTAGGGAATGTTGTGAATATACCAACTTTGGTAACCCGCGCGAGGGATAGGAAATACTGAAAATAAAGAAGATGGAATAGTATCTAATGAAACATCCATGTTATGTTAGATAGTAAAAAGCCAAATGATAGACAAATGACAAGAGATTTCGAAAGACTTTTTTAATTCTAGTACAAAAGTCTTATTTACCATTCGTGGTGAAAAGCTATTTTGAGAGAAAACACAATTATATCTTCTAGCTCCGTTTGCTCCAACAGTCGCAATGGCCGAGTGAGCAAGGCACCTTTCCATAAAAAAAAATATTTTTTTAATTTCATTAAATTTTCAGAAACTTATTTTATTTCCTATATATATTTTTTATTTTTTTTGTTTAAATGGAAAATATATTTTTTCAACAATTTTATTGAGCTTGAGGCCATTTTTTTAATCAAAACTGGTGTGGAGAATATATATATATATACAAATACAAAATACTTTTCAAAAATTTAATTTAATTTTATTAAAATTTTAGAAACGTATTTTGTATTTTTTTTAATTAAATATCTTAAGTTTTTTCTACTTAATTTTCTTTTGTGTTGTAGCTCTTATTGTTTTAGAAAGAAAAATATTTTTTTATTTAATTTAGTTTTTGGGATCTTGTGAATATTTTGTCTTAATAATAGATATTTTTTTTGACTTACTTTTTTTTTAAATTTAGTTTTCTTTTAGTTTTTAGATTTTTTATTTTAAAAATAAAAATATATATATTTTTCCTCTTATTGAATTCTTAATTACTAATTTCTTTTCTAATTTTTTTTTTAATTTCATTTAGTTTTTTCTTTTTTCTAATTTAATGTTCTTTTAGTTTTTAGATTTTGTTTTTTTTTTCAAAAAATTTTACATTTTTGTTTAATTTAATTTCTATTAGTCACAGCTAAAAAGTAGACGTGGCGCCAAACATGAAGCTTCACTTTTATTAGGCTCTTAACTCGCTTGGTAAGAAATTTGGTAGGTAAAAGATTTATGGACTGGGAAAGCCGCTTATAAGTACCTCTGTTGGCATTACATAATACTCCGAGAACGGTAGAAGACACAATTTGCCTTGGCAGACAAACCAAATAACTCAAAACTTTATTCCAGTGATATATTCACTCAATCCATTACTATCTACCATCAAGTCACATACAGACATACTAACATAAATACACAAACATAGTTTTCCATAATTCAGAAAGTAAAGTCATCATAGCACAGAAATTAACGGGGTTAAATGAAGCCGTGTCTTTTATGAATTTCAACTAATTTGTTATGAAATTGAAGTGTTCATTACGAACAGAATATATTCGTTAGCTCTAAAGCGAAGAAAACCGCACTCAGCTGTGATAAATTGCAGAAAGGACGACCGACTGCTGTAGGTGCAAGTGAGTGTCAGCAAGCGAGGTACTTTCATAGGCATGAAGTGACATACTCGCTTATGCATGCAACATGTGTGAATGATGAATGCAACATTTTGTCGCAATTGTCGTTATGGCAGCTAAGAAAAATTACACTGAATAGCACATATGTATGTAGCAGTGGCGCGAGTGGTGAGGAGGTAAGGCATGTGTGTGCGATATGTGCAGCCGCCGAGAAGTCAAGGTAAAAAGTCAAAAAGTCATTGCAACTTGGTGAGAGTGTGTGAAGTCATTTAAATTGGCATGATTTACTGCTACAAATGTCAGTCAACGGCTGTAGCAAAAACTGCAAGAAGAACAAGCTGCACCGAAAAAAAAAGCCATGGCAACGACTGGCGCGCTGATGATGACGACGACGGCGACGACAACGATGACGACGACGACGACAAAGCCAACTGACTTATGACAATTCTTGCAAGCAACAGCAGCAGTTTACACATTTATTGACAGACTCACTTATGTACGTATAAATTGTGTTTGCAGCGCTGCCATGTTGCATGTGACTTGTCAACCTGTAAGTGAGGCACATTAATACTTGTGCGTTTGTATGTACATATATAACAAACAACGGTTTGATATGGCACACATGTGGACAGACATACTGACAGGCCGACAATTTTGTGCAAATATACACAGTTAAAGCTAGACATTATTAGTGATGTGTGAGGCATGTGCAACATGCGGTTGCATGCTACTACATAGGTTCTATGCAGCTACCAAAGGAAGGTGCCAATGGAATGATATGGCTGCTGTAGATGTATGGCACTTTGATGGTGTGCATGTGTAACTGATTTATTATTAAGTTAATAGCAAAGTGTGATGCGTCTGGGCATGCAACATATGTATGTATGTACAAACAAACATATACATATATGTATGACTCTTGTGACGCTTACAGACCGCATGTTCGACAGAATTCAAGCTACGCTGCTTAGCAAATCATTGAAATTGCGGCACAGTGTTGCATTGCTATGTATGTATGTATGTATGTAAGTTGCATGCTACAAATGTTTGCCACATAAGCACGCAAGTGAGCGTTGTCTTGTTTAGCCGTGTGAGCAGAGCGGGGTAGAGCAGGAGAAACGCATGTGGCGCTTACAGCTCGATGGCCACCGTCTGCTAAACAGCCGAGCTAAAGCTTACAAAGACACTTCTGATTGCATGCGCACCCATACACATACAGACACAATTTTATACAAACATACAGAAGAACGTGTTTCTAATACATATTGCATGCCTCACTGGCTGCTCGTGTAACTCATCTCAGCTGTCATGTCTGCTGTAAAATGCGAAGTGTTGAATAATTTGTGTTAAAATTTGAGTTGCAATGCTGCAAGTCAGCTCAAGCAGCAACAGCAATAGCAACCTTAGAACACCACACTAGACGTAGACGTAGACAAGTGAAACATACGCATGTTACGAGTATGTGAGTATGTGAGTTAGCGAGCAGCAGGTCCACAATATTGTCGTTCATGGGAAATTGATGAGCGACGTATGAACCGACGAAGTAGATGTCACTCATGCGATGCTACCTATTCACCTTTGCGCCACATGATAAAGAATTTTGCAGTTTGATACGCTTGTTTGCTTCACTCGGGGGTTTAAGTTGATATTCTTACATACATATCCTTTGCCGTACATATAACAAGGAAATTGATTTAGGATATGTCACAGTTGCAGTAGGTAATGAATNTTTAAGTTGATATTCTTACATACATATTCTTTGCCGTACATTTAACAAGGAAATTGATTTAGGATATGTCACAGTTGCAGTAGGTAATGAATAAATTGCATGAGGGAAACGCTTGAAGTGTGTTCGATAGATTTTCTTCATCAGCAGTTAAGTTGCTTATTTTAACTAACTAAAATTTTAAATTGTTTGGCTTCGAATTCCTCGTTGTGAGTTTGATACTGGCTGGCGCCGAATATTGAATGGTAAGAAATTTGTTTTACTGTGGCAGCAAGTTTTCGTAATTTTAAAATTTTCTGTCTACTTCGAAACCTTTAAACTCAAAATAGCACAAAATATGCTCACGTAAACCGCTTTTCTTGTGATTGGAGTTTCGCAAACCAGGAAGTTTGAAAGAATTTGTTTAAATATTCTGGTACGAAAGTCTTACAAAAAAATCCTCCATTCCATCCATTTACACCAAGTTATACACCAGTGCGCTATCATTTTCAATTTGAAGGTTAAAAAGTGATGATAAATAAAAACATTTACCACATTTTATTTTCATACAAAATATATATCGTATATGAAACCCATTGCTTCGAAGAGAAATCCAATTTTTATCCAACGAGGTTAACTTTTGCAGAAGAGGAGTCGACAGTAATTTTCGATATGTTTAGTTAGTGTCACTGGCAATGTTGCGCTAATGTCGTGAACGAGAATAACCAGAACAAACGCAACAACAATAATAAAAAGAAGTAAAACAACCACAAACACAAAAAAACGTATGCAGTCATCCAATGGTAGGCCTCATAACTAAGAAACTCCATGACGTCTTCTTGTTGCAGATAAAACCAAACGCTCAAGCTTCTTACCTACTTACCATCGACTGCGACAAATATTATTGTAGCTTTTTATATGTACATATTTGCTGATGCAAAGCAATTGCTGTGTTGTGTTTGTTGTATGCATACAATTGTTGCAGGATTTTTGCTACACACTAGCCAATTTGGCTAACGAGCGAGGCATGAAGAATACAGAGGGCCACTAATTGGGAGGCAGGTGGCAAGTAACAGCAATTGTGTTTGTAAGTGTGAATAAATACGGTTTCTAAATTGCAAAAAAATGCTGCCAAAAAAGGGAGGAGTCAACACACCAGATATATAAACGAGCAATAGCGCAATAACCTGTCATGCAACATGCAACATGCGTCTCTCTACGCTTGATTTGACAAATTAATCATGCAACGGTTGCACATTCATACACACTCACATACCTGTACTGTGTGCCAGCTGTAGCGTGCGTGTCAATGACAAACCAACAGCAGAGAAGACGCATCAATCGGATGACACGACACGCAACAACAGCAAATGTTACAGCGGCAACAACAACAACAATTTCCACGTATAAATTGCCTTTGTTTGTGTGCTTGTTTGCATAAAATTTTGCATTTGTTCGCAATCTTGGCTAATTAGTCGCGCGATTGATAAATGTTTCCGCTACATTGCGTCGCACGCATGGCTGAGTAGTCGTGAGTGAGTGGAGTGGTTGGGGGAGTGAGTGTGCGGGCGACTGGGAGTGAATGGGTGAAAGGAGGCATGACAACCACACTGAGACACGCACTTACACATTTAGTGCGGCCCATCTTTGCAATTGCAGCTGCGTGTGTACATTAGGGTGGTAAAAAATGCATGTCAAAAAGCAGAGTCGGAATTTTTATGCTCTCACCATCTAGTAACGAAAAAATATACCCCTATTTTTTTTATTTTGAAACCAAAAAATATTTAGAGGTCGCTCAAATAAATAAAAAAATATCCAATTGTTTATTTAACCATTAATAAAAAATCGTTAGTTTTAAAAAAATGGTTAAATAAATAATTGGTTATTATTACTGAAAGTCTCCTGTAGAGAACTAAAGTTTTCCGATCGAACAATATTGATTTTAAAGAATTCTGTACCATTTCTACGAAAAGTTGTTTTCCCCATACAAAATACGTGGAAAACTTTGGGCGCTTTGAGCGACCTCTAAATATTTTTTGATTTCAAAATAAAAAAACTAAGGGTATGTTTCTTTCGATACAGAACAATCCTAGCGGGTGAGCGCATACAAATTCCGACTTTACCCCTGCAAAAATCGTTGGACCATGTGGTCTATTTGTGGTATTTTGGAGTACTTACAAAAATGCTCCTCTGTCATGCTGTAGCGGACCAACTCGTGTCTCTGCACCGTTTTATTGTTACCCCGATCACTGCTCGTGTTTTAACGAAATGTGATTGAAGTTGAGCATTTGAAAGCACATTTTCAGGTCTGGCTGTAGCTGAACGTGTAGAGATGCTCGCTGTTAGTTGTTAGCTCCCAGCATGTTCGGGTTCAAATACCGAAAGAGGCAACATGTAATTTTTGATTTTTGTTTTTGGTTTTTATTAATTGCGAAAAAGCATCTGTGAAATGAAGAACAAAAGCGTGAACAAACGAAAAAGCAAATCAACAACGTCATTGTTAATATGTTGGAGTAGTTTTGTGCTACTCTGATGTAATGCAGAGATGGAGTAATTGGACCAAATTTTTTATATGAATTGTGGTTAATTTTGGAGTACTCCGTGGCCCTTAGGGAATACTCTTTACATGCATGCATGGAGTTGTCGCGATTTTTGCAGGGACTTTTTCACATACATTTTTGGACCAAGCTAGTGTGCATACTCGTACGCTCCTCTATGCATGTAGTGGTTCGTGCGTTGCCATTCGGTGGGCGTTGTCTGCTCACGCGCTACATTGCATTTGCATGCCTCACTAATTAGTTGCATTGTGTCACAGTCTCGTTGGTTGCGTTGCTAATTTTGTTGTTGTTGCTGTTGTTTTAACTTCAACATCACTGTCATTGTCGTCAAGCTGTCTGCATTGCCTGCAGCAAGTAAAAGTTGTATGTGCGCGTTTTGATGTGTTCTTCGTCTTCCCTACCTTTTGCTTCAGTTCCGTCGTCACCAATACCTCAACGGCCTCCTAACGTGGCCTTCATAATACTTTAATTAGAAAATTTTTAATCCGCTGAAGCTAATAAGTTTTTCGCAGCAAATTAGTTCGAAAGAAGAGGAGAAAGGGGTTGTACCTAATATCCCATAATCACAGGAAAGAAAAGTTGTAGGCATGTATGTACGAAAAAGAATTGTCTGTGAACTGTCACTTAAAAAATTTATCTAAATAAGCTTTATTTCTTTTTAGTTTCTAGCTTGGGCTCCAGGTCATTGGTTTTTAGGGTATTGGTGTATGGACTTGTATGACTTCGTGAAAATGCGTGTATCTGGCTTAACGTCTTAACGTCGTTTTGAAAAATTACCCCCGCAAGATCAACAGAAAGTTGTGAAAACACAGCGCCAAGAAACAGGCCGAGACTGAAAACGCTTAAGAGGCAGCAGATGTCAGACAAAGATCACTTTTGTAGTTTAATTTAAATGGCATTGACTACGGCAGATACAGCATAGGATCTGTTATCGTTCTAAGTAGCGGCGATGTTTCACATGCCTTCCATGCATAGAGCATGTAAAACATCTGCGCTGCAAGAGATTGTATAAAAGTAGATAGAGTTTTCGCCGGAAAATAAACAAAATACATTGGCGGGCTTCCTCGACATGGAAGAAGCGTTCAATACCGTTAGCCTAGAGGCAATAGAGAAGTCACGCAGAGATCTGGGGATTGAGAACTTCCAGGGAAATCGAATTTCTACCATGCTGCGTGCAAGGATTGTAAACGCTAAACTAGGCAACAGCGAAGTCATGAAAAATCCAAAACGGCGGACTTTGCAAGGCGGGGTGCTGTTGTCGTTGTTGTTGTAGCGGCTACAACAACCCCGCCCATATCGGTTAACCCCTCATTCCTTGTCTTCAAGCTCTACTTGCGGTAGCCCCAGGAAGCGTGCAGCCTCGATGTGGTCTGTCCATAGGGACAGGGGCGTCAGTAGGGTGGGGTTCAGTGGCCATGCCAAGGGATGCTGTGAGTCACATGGGACGTTTCTCCGCATGCCGGGCATTCTTTTAGCACATCTTCATTTATTCTGCTCAGGTATGAGTTCCACCTGCTGCAGTAACTAGAGCGCAGTTGGGCTATTGTGGTCCGAGTCTCTCGAGGCAGACGAAGCTCTGCTGTCGCCGCTGCTGCGGTTTTGCGTACCAAGCAATACTCTTCTAAGACTCAACAGGAAAGGGGTCAAAGTTGTCGCGTGCGCAGACGATATAGTGATTATGGTATCCGCTAAAAGATTCCTAATTTTAACCTATTTTCACTTTAATGGACATACTCTCTCTCTTTCTTCCTGCGCTGTGCATTTGAGAGCCATTTTCACACTGACATTAAACTGGAAAATGAACACAGGCCATCAAGTAAAAAAGGCCTACGGTGTTCTGTATTCCTGCAAGAAAATTGTGGGTAAGAATTGGGGCCTACTTATTTACAGATGGATCGAAGCTGAATGGGAAGGAGATGTCTTTTTCGAAAAACGCTCCGTCAGCCTGAAATTTAGATTACTTTAAGGAGATTGTCCTTTTTGTTACCACGAAAATTGAACGTATACCATTTGAACGTAGACCATTACTAAGTCGATGAAAGGCGGCAAGCCGATTACAAATGTGGCTAATTTCAAAGCCTGAGAGCTACACAGAACTAGACAGGAAGCGCGAGCCAAATTGTTTCCACTACTGCCTGGCGAAGGCTGGACAGTCTTAAAAGATTCCACATCACCATCCTCTTGGCTGCTGCTACTGTTGTAATCAGGTTATATTTCCAGCCTTGTCGCGCGAATACCAATTGCAAAATGGCCTGTGGGAATCTGCACCAGCAGCGGGAGCTGAGACTTTGCAAACGTAAGAAGCTGCGTTGACCGCTTCTGATCTAATCTAAGCCGGAAGTATCTTGCCATTGCGCATGTAAAAGTTTTGTACCCAGCGCTCGCTGAGCTAACATGAGGCCCAACCATCCAAGAGTGAACTATTGCAGGACAGAGGAGTCCCCAGCTCCCTTGCCAGGACATTAACTACGAAGTTTCCGGCAATTTCGCTGTGGGAACCCATATGCGTCCAGTAAGAAAATACTCCGACGTGCAGGATGGAGGTGCGACATTTCCTGATCAGCTGCGATTGAGCCACCATAGCTTTCAGGGCCCTGACAGGCGGCTGGCTAATAGATTAATTGCTCACAACGCACTCTTCTACAATGACTTTAACCCACTAAAACTACTATCGTCTATGTGCCATATGTAAACTGTGGCGACTGCTACTTTAGGCTACGTCGGAGGCAATTAATCACTTCGGCAGGCAAATGACAAACATCGTTCCATGCTGCCTTGCTCGTTAGAATTATTGGTACCATATTTTCTCATGTTATACAGTAGACAAGCTTACTATTAAGAGCGGATCTCATGGAGCTGAAGTAGGGACATTTGAAAAGCGCGTGCTGAGCCAAGTGTCAATTTTTGGTACGAGGCGGCAAGTCTACCTTCCTTTTGTTATTTTGTTCGCCCGTAACTGCCACTGTGCTTAAGATCGTTGTTTTTCTGCGGTGTTAACTGCGTTGTGTATTGTGCGTGGTTGATCTCGGTCAGTATTTCTTGTTTTGCACATCACAGAGCTACAAGATCAAGTGGGCATAGTCCCGCGGTGATGAGAGCTGTATCCTCGCAAATGGTTCTGAAAGCTGAACGTACTCCAAGAGCACTTAAGCGATATGTAGTATTAATGGACCAGATGTAGGATGACCGTTTGAAAGCAGCGCGCAAAATTGTCGATCCCCAGAGGAGTATTGATCGTACTACGCCTGCTAATGCTTGCCTAGATCGTTTTCTTGGTCCTCCGACGTTCGCCATTAGTGTAGACAAAGCTGCTGATGCTGTCGCTGCTTTCTTGTGGGCGTATTCCAAATTATCCCCGAAGCAATGGCGGTGATCAACCAGGACGCTGAGATCCTTTACATAGGGCTTGGACTCAGTGATGCTATCACCTACTCTGATTTCTACTTTTTCCACCTTATTCCGACTGCTTTAAAGATCGGCCTCCATCTTGCGTGCTACTATCGTTAATGAGTTTCCGCTTAAGCAATTTTACTGGTTACTTAAGTGAGTATACTGCTTCCTTTATGTCAGATTTCTCCACCTGAAAGATACTGCAGTAGCCCGGAAGCCTGAACATAGTTTTGATGGAGACTTCCTCAAAAAATACCCATCCACCAATTTTTAATGCATCCGGGTAAAAGCTCACTGCTCACTTCCGCACAGCCATCACTTGAGGGTATACAGAGAGAGAAGAAGTTGCTGGCTGCCATTTCGGAGGCTCAGGCTCTTATAAAAGTGAGGCTAAAAATTCTTGGCAACCATGCTTGCAGGATATTTCAGAATGCAGCCGCTTCACTCAGTATAGTAAACTGAAAGTCATGAATACCTCCAAGTGACTTCTTTTATAATTATTTTATAAGCATATCTTTCCATCGTAGCCCCTATTAGTCAGCATATGTCAATAAAATACGTATGTATTTTCATGGTGATCACGTCCTATCTAGCCTAAGCTGCACTTGACTACCCAGTTAAACTGCTTGTTCCAATTTATGCTGAGCATGCGCACATTACCTGCTGGCGCTATAAAAAATAATAACTGATAGCAATAGAGTAATACAAAGAACCGCATTTTCTTACGGAAAATAAAATAAAAAACTAACTATTATTCGCATGAATTATGCACAGAGAGTCAGCCCATTGAGCTCAACCCGGCGCATGGCGCTTAAAAGGCAAATGGTCAAATAAATTTGCCTCCGACGACGACGACGACGGCGAAAAATATGAGCAGGTACTTAATTTGTCTTAGCGAAGCGCATAAAATCATATGAAGGCTATGAATTTCATATGCGGCACAAAGGCAGTTTAGTTTGGCGTATAAATGCGCGGAATATTTGTTTACGAGCTAAACAAATAACAATTGGAGTGCAGCAAAAGGAAATAAAAGGAGTCTAAAGGAAGGTTAGACGGACGTAAGCAAAGATATACAGACGTTGTGTCTGTCGGCATGGCTGCAAAAAGCATACAACGCAACAAGGTCACACGATGCTGAGCATACATACATACATATGATAGTAAACGGGTAGCGAAACGTCGGGATTAAAATAAATCGAAGGTAGGTCTGCTTGCGCCGCGCCCCGCGCCTACATATCAAGCAAACGAAATAGAGCGATAAACAAGTGCAATGCGAGCAATAATGAGTGGTGAGGCAATTGAAAGCGCGCATATAAACTCACATACAGCTGGATATCTTGTGAAGAATACAGAGC
>NW_016166721.1:22580-23387 GCF_001687245.7 Rhagoletis zephyria | reverse complement strand
TTACGCTCATAAATTTTTTCACTTCACTTTGGGCACTAATTGCGGCACAAAAACTCCAATTTCGTACGTTTTTCACTACTACAGTAATGCAATTCAACTTTTACTTCCACTAGTATGTATATGTATGCATGTATAGACGCATACACTTACACACACACACACCCGCTGTGCTATAACCACAAATTACGCGCCACAATCTCTAACGTCGCTCGACGTCAAATTACGTCGCCGGCAGATTTAAAATCCATGCGGCTGAATTAAGAGCTCAAAAGAAAATTGCAATATAAAAAAAAAGTTTAAATAAGCTGTAAAAGGAGTAAAATTGCAGTTACTAGAGCAAAGTAGAAAAAATATAATAATTTCCGGCTGTATAAAGCGAATGATATTTTAAAGAAAAATAAATAAAATTTGAAATATAACATTAAAGTGTTGGTGTTTCAACAGAAATTGTTAGCACCTGAAGAACTTCCGATGTTGCAGAGCTGAAGTGGAAGTTTTTTTTTGGGGGAAAACGGTGAGATTTCAAAATTTTTTAATTTATAATTTTTAAATTCCAAAAAAGTGTATTCAAATAAAAATAATTAAATAACTGACACGTTATCTACAAATAATAATAAAAAAAAAATATCCAATGGAATTATGCTTGTTCGTACATACATATATAAACATTTGTATGCGTAAAATTTACTTTACACAATGAAAAATTAAAAACCAACTTGAATTTTTTCCCCTATATGTATTTCAAGTGAGAAATCTAGTGAAAAGGTTCATGCTAAATTTAGTGAAAAATTACGAAGTATAAAAAAA
>NW_016166721.1:6738-15220 GCF_001687245.7 Rhagoletis zephyria | reverse complement strand
TTAAGAAAAATTAAAAATATATGAAAAATTATACCAAATACTGAAACCGAAATTCGAGAAACTTTGGCAGAAATTTGTGGAAAAAAAATTAATTCATAAAACCCTGCAAAGACTTTGGAAAGGTGAAAGAAAATTATAATATAACAAAAAAGAAAAATTTTAAGATTTGAAAAGATGTACAAAAAGGAAATTTAAAATTTTTTTAGATATAATGCAAATAAAAATTTAAGAAATTCTAACGCAAAAAGTGCACGAAGAGAGGAGAGAATCTGTATACAAAAAATGTGGGCGCACAAAATGTTTGTGCAATAATTTTCGAAAGCAGCCACAAAATGTGTATAATACATTGAGCACAGAATTTGATAAATAACTTGAAAATTCATTCGAAAATTTTGAAATAATAAATCAAAAAAATGTAAAAAGCTCTAAGCCAAACTGAAAATACAAATGAAAAAATGTATTTAAAATTATATAAAAATTTAAAAAAATATTCAGTGTAACTGTAGAAAAGATTTAAAATTTGCGAAAACAGCATCAAAAATTCAGCAAATTGGGAGCAGTCAAAACTGATTATTTAAAAACAAAAGCATCTGGAAAATCTGCGAGATTAATAAATCAAAATACGAGGCTTTGAGTTCCAAACACACAAGTCCCACTCGTTTTAAAAACAACAAAACTCACAAGAAAAAGTCTTCGAAAAAAAAATAAGAAAAAATTAATATTTGAAACCAAAGAATCAAAGAGAAAAAAAGATAACTACTTAACATAATCAAATTTAGACTTCCTAAGTAAAAAAGCTTGAACTCGTTTAAACATAAAGCTTATTGCAACAATTCAAAATTAAAAGTAAAGCATTTCTAATGTATAAAAGCGCATTTTGAAGTATAAAAGCGCATCCAAGCAATTATATTAAAGCTTGCCACACACACACAAATATTTTAAGAATACATACAAAGTGATTTAAAAATTCTCTATTGTGAATAATACATAAAGGCTGAATAGTCGGCATATCAGTACAAAAAAAGATATTAATAATTTGTGCTAAGCACTTATAGAAAATTATAGCGGTAAGACCAATTTAAAAATACCCAACATCAAAAATTTGAAAGGAAAGCGAATGAAAGAGAGGAGAGCAGGCAAGCATATTGAAAGGAATAACTCAAATCTAATTTGGTGAGTAATATAAATAAATTTTAAACTCACTCTTATCAGTGCTGTTTTTTTGGAAATATTTCTATTGCTGCATTGAAAAAGATTAAAAAAAAAAAACAAAACAAAAAAGTCGTAAAAGCAAGCAAGTCCACCATATTTTTATTTTTTTTTTTTCTTATGGAATATGAGTCGTCAGCAATGACAAGTTGTCTGCCTTGTCTATCTAGGGACACTTCTTTTAAAAGATTTTCGAATTGATAGGCCACGATTCCTTTAACCTCTTCGACGGCCTTTCTAAAACATTTTAAAATGATTCAAAAGTCATTGTTTATCGGTTACTTTATTTGAAAATTTCTCAACATTAAGCTCATTTTAACTCGTTTGCTGCTTTATATAAACACGTGGCTTAATATATTAATACATATTAGGTTGGTACTTGAAATATCAAAATACATCATAGTGCACCATTTTATTTTGTTTTACATACAAAATAAAGACATTCACGAAATTTTCAAAATTAAAATAAAATTGGGGTCTACAAAAATTCAAAAAAAAAATTACTTTGATCAGCTGGTAAAACTCATCGATTTATAATATTATATGAATTAGTTTCAGTAATATGTAAAATTTATCAGATTTCAAGTCAAAATATCGAATTTTTGCGATAAAAAAAAAGTAATTTTTTCAAACCCTGCCGGCGACCTTTTTTTTTTTGATTTTGAGATTTTTTGGGAACAAAATGTAGGGATGCCCCATACAAAATTTAGATGTGAATATTTTAAGTACCACCCTAATACATGTATCTATATTCAGATGATCAATTTTTTCAATTTCATACAGTACTCGGGAAAATGCAAGGAATACCAAAAAAACTTCATCAAAATTTTAAAATTTTTCATTGAATTTTGCAGCCCATTAAATTTCAATATAATAAAGTGCTAGTTTAAATTCGCTAAAAGATACCATTGATTTTTGAGATTTTTTAGACAAAAAAGTTCTCAAAAATCAACGGAGATTTTTAGCGTCATGGAACTTGTACTTTACAAAATTGCATACGCAAATTTTTTCTAAGAATTCGATTTGAAAAATTTGAAATTTTGATGAAAATTTTTTGGTATTTTTTCGATTTTCCCCTGTTCTGTATGAAATTAAAAAAACTTGGTTCTTGTGGTTTTTGCTGTTGAATAAATTATTTTTTTTATAAATAAATAAGAAAAATTTGTTATGGAAAATATAAATAAATAAAATCGTCAAAACGTCTAAACTTCTAAATATATATCATCAGAAAATACTGAAAATTCGCTCTTTTAAAATACATTTATGCAAATTTTATGTACAGTATGATATAAATAAATAAACTTTTTAAAGTTTCATAAACTGCATTTTATTTACATAAAATTAACCAAGAACTCAAACATTTTCAACGGGCTTCAAAAAAGGGGAGGTTATCAATTCTTCGGAGTATTTTTTCTTCTTTTATGTATTCCACCGCATAACTTTAGACCGATGAATCGATTCCAAAAATTATTATTTTTTTTTTTTACCGGAAAGATGGTACCTTAAGGGTCGTCCCGTAATTCGGTTTAGATCCGATCATTAAATCATGAAAACAAATCAACAAACACAAGATACACTCAACTTTCAAAAGTAATACAAAATTTTACAAAAGAATTTTAATATAAATAAATTAAGTAATTCAATGAAACTTTTACACTTTTATATTCATTTTCCTCGATTTCTGGTTTGTCTTTTTTTAATACTTCGAATAACGAAAATTTAACTGAACTTTTTTTATCATGTAGCTCATTTTGGTGGAACGAATTCCAAGTTAGCAAATTAAGTTTCGAATGCTTGTTAAGTACTCGTACATATCAGTGGTCAACCTTTTTAGGCTGTAAAGTGTATAAAAAGCAACAGTTAGTGAGTATGCATTGCATATTTTTAGGACAATGTTTTCATTCGCAGTTAAACTTTAAAGAGCTCTCAAGAAAAAAGAAAACTTCCTGCAAAATGACGCACAAGAAATGGAAAAAAAAATTTCTTCTATCAAAATTTCTTAAATCATAATAAACTTAACCCGGTGTGTAAATTTGCATTCATTAAGAGAGGAAACTGGTTACCTGTCTTTTTATGCGCAAATCTAAACAAAAATTGTTTAGAGTGTATAATTAGCTTTCAGTCCCGCCACTGGTACTTCTAAAGTCACCTAGTATCTTAATCTGATTTCTCTGATCACTATTGCAACTTAAAAAATTCCTTAACTATATAAAGTATAAGTTCAAATATCACCAAATTTTAAGCGTCTGATATTAAGTGGCAGCGCGGCCTGGCCTTTTAAACGGCCGTGAACTAAAGAAGATTTTTAAATTTAGCCGCGCGACTGTGTGCCACCTGAATTATAACGATGTCTGCGTTTTTAAGGGGACAGCCCAAAAATGTCAACGCAGTCACCGATATACTTAAAATAATTGGGTGCTAGTATCATAAAGTGTGGAGAAATGCAGAAGTTACTGGAGACGGAGGCCCCGTGTGTTTTTTTCAATCCCACAGGCGAGATGCACGACAATACCTTTTGCTGATGATTTTTCTAAGGCTAATTATTGGCCTTATCTTAATACTGGCTCTGAAATGCATCGTAAACTTCCTTCCTTCAAGCCTTTAGTTTAGGGTTGTGAATAAAAATCAGATTTTAGAAGTGTTTAAAAGCACATAGTTAAAATAAAATACTTTTTAATTTTTAACTATGAAAAAAAAATCCAGCTTTAATTTTTCTACGCTGCCATTTTTCACTTGCAAATATACAAGCGTGAAATTTATGTTGCCACAACTTCCGGCCAAAGCCACATTTTCAGAGAACCGCTTTCTACATATATACATACATATGTATGTACATTAGGGTGCATCACACTCCATGCAAAATAAATCGGTAAGGGTTTTCTGTCGTAATAATAAAGTTTGTTATATTTAAAACTTCCACCAAAATATTTCGGAAAAATATTTATATTTACGTGAGCTGGACCGATTTGAAAATACCACCAAAAATTTATCTTTTTGTAAATAAAATTAGTTTTTTAAAAATTTTATTTTTTTTTTTCAGTGAGAGAATCAAAATAATGCGATTTTTGGAGATTTTTTCANGGGGCAATGGAGTTTATATGTAAATGTTTAAATGTATTTGTTGTTAATTTCATCAAATCTGCACCGTTTGTTCGATTGCAATAACTGCAGTGTACAATTGAAGGGGTTGGCCTGCTGATGTGCAGTGAGATTTTATTTTTTCGAAAGGAGTTGTCGAAAGGTACGGATGAAGTCTCGAAAAAATTCTTTAAGATCCCAAAAAGGCCCTATAAATTCACGAAAAATTTACGTAAGCTCTCGAAAATTTTCGAAAAAAAACCCAAAAATATCACTAAAAATACCAGAAAAGTTTTGAAAAATCGGATAGTGTAGTGTTTTTATCGATGCTTAAGATTACTGGTTAAAATCTTCCCAAAAAATTATCTGAGAAACTGAAATTCTCGAAAAATACCTAAAAGTACGGAAAAGGTCACGAAAAAGTCCCCTAAGATCCCAAAGGCAATCGCTAAGACACATATAGATCCTGAAAAATTGGTAATAATCTCGAAAACTTCCTTTAAGCAAAGTTCTGAACAATTCCAAAAAACCCAAAAAATAACAAAAAAAAAAGAAAATAATAAACACGAATAACTTAATTTTTTATTTTATTTATGCTTAAAATTATAGGGTAAATGCTGCCACAAAAATATCTGAGAAAGCACACAAAAAAAACACAAAAACATGCAAACCAAAACTAAATATCACGGAACAATATCGGTTAAAATCTTAACACAAAAAATTTCCTAGAAAGCTAAGTTCCCGAAAAGTAAGAGGAGGTCATGAAAAAATCATGAGAAAACACACAAAAAAATCACAAACACATTCAAAACAAAACCAAATATCACGGGACATTATCGGTTAAAATCTTAACACAAAAAATTTCCTAGAAAGCTTAAGTTCAAAGTCCAAAATTACTCTCTGAATTGAGAGAAAAAAAAAAGTTCGGGTAAAATCTTGCAACTTCATTTTCTACAAAACTCGCCAAAAATCGCTCTCATTTACAGGATTTTGGAGTACGTGATAATTTTTCCCTTAACTTCCTGCAAGTTCGTGTAAAGTCCTGTAAGTTCATGGAGTTCTGAATCAGAGCTAATATCGAGCTTTCTTTACGGTATTCGAATCATGAACAGGAATGAAACTTTCTATGAAGTTTAATTAAAGTACGCTATCGAACTTCAGAAGTTATTAAAAACATCGTTCCTGATCCGGTATAATACATAAATACTTGCGTAAGTCGCAAAACAATTATCAAACATGTATACTAGGGGGAAAAAATCTACTTGAAACGTAGCAGCCACAAGCCATTTACAGGATCATTCTTTGACACCTGTCAGTTGTTGCTCAATTTAACCAAGCGATTTTCTCTGCTCCTCCATTTCTTCTAGTGTCTGTCCTTCGACGCTTAAGGTAGTAATAAATGAAAATGGCATCAGTGAACTCACGTACGATGTCATCTTCTACTTTTTCGTATTCACCAAACTCTGAGCTCTTTCACTGCCCATATCATCAGCAGACATTTGTCGTATCGGTCATGACTTTATTGTCAATCTTAACAATGCTACTAGCCAATATTCTAACTTTGCAATCTGTTTACACTCATACAATTTTAGAGACTACATTTCTAGTATATTTACTAGGGTGATTGACAACTTGTGTCAACCGGCTTTTTTTAATATTTTTAGGCGTTTTTTTTTTAAGTATTGATTTTGCGGATACCGAGTATATCGCATTTTTACAATCGAATAAACTGGATATTCACCTAGCTTATTTATATGCCAGAATGTGGAAATTGTAAGTATGTATTTATTGTATTGAGCATGAAAAATTTTTATTAATTTTATATCTAAATACTGGATAATTTGCCACTGCAGAAAATTACTTAAAAAATAAAAGCATAAACGGACGAAAATCGTTCACTGTTTTTTTTTTTTTTTGTAGCAGCTTACTAAACTCTGTCGAAATCAGTGAATCGACTACATGTGGCAGGCTCAGGGATGTTAGATGAGCCATTCGTAGGTTCGTAGCTTGGTTTGAGGAGAGTTGCTACCTGTTTAAAAAGTTATATTAAATCTAATTAATGGGACTGATCAAATATCGCAATACGGGTGTCAAATGAGAGCTCATTTAAAAATATATTTTTTGAAGAGGGTTGCAACCCGTTTTAAAAAATAAAAATCCATAAACGTGATTAGATAAAATAAATACTACTATATGGGTTTTAAACGAAATGTTTTTGAAAAGTTTTAATTTCTAAACTGCATGTAGGAAGGTTACCATCTGTTTAAAAAGTCAAATCCAACAAGGAGTAAGGAAATTAGGTAATTAAAATATGTATCGCAATATGGGTGTCAGAGGAAAGAACTTTGAGAGAGTTTCGGTTTGAAAATATTTTGAAGGAGGTTAAGAAAAGAAAAATCTGAAAATCTCCTATGTGGCTGCTTTTAAATATGTCGAGTTTTATCGAAATAAATTACTTTTAATGTAACATGCAGAAATTTCATACACTAAGCATAGCGGGCAAGCGAAACTAGAAGACTATATTTGTATCGAAGATAGTCGGGTGTAGGTACATTAGGGTAGTCCAAAACAAGTGAAGTCGGAATTTTAGTGTTCTCATCCCTAGGATTGTTCGAAAAACATCGAAAAAAGTATACCCTATTTTTTATTTTGAAATCAAAAAATATTTAGAGGTCGCTCAAAGCGCTCAAAGTTTTCTACGTATTTTATTTGGGAAAAAACCTTTTCGTTGAAATGGTATCGAATTCTTGAAAATCAATATTTTTCGATCCGAAAACTCTGGTTCTCTTCAGGAGACTTCCAGTAACAATACTCAATTATTTATTTAAACATTTTTTAATACTAAAGACTTTTTTATCAAACCATTGCATTTTCGGGGCATTTTGGCGGACCTATAAAATATAGTTACTATTAAAAAATTATTTAATAAATAATTGGGTATTATTATTGGGAATCTCCTGAAGAGAGACAGAGTTTTCCTGATCGAAAAATATTGATTTTCAAGAATTCATCTACGAAAAGTGGTTTTTCCCCCTTATAAAGTACATGGGAAATTTAAGCGCTCTGAGCGACCTCTAAATATTTCTTGATTTCAAAATAAAAAAATGTGGGATATATTTTTTCTCGGTATAGAACAATCCTAGGGGGCGGAGACCTAAAAAATTCCGATTTTACTTTTTCACATACGCTTTTGGACCACCCTAGTGGATATGGAAAACTATCGAAGGGGCTATCGATAGTATCGATGGTTTATTTTGCCACCACCATCGAATTTTTCTGAACACTATCGATAGTTGTATGTTGTTCATATTGTTGGAATTGGTAAATAATCTCGAAAAGTTCCTTTACGGAAAATTCCGAACAATTGAAAACCCCCAAAAAAATAACAAACAAGAAAAATCACGAATAACTTGAGTTTTTATCAATGCTTAAATTTTAGGTTAAAATGCCACAAAAATATCTGAGATGGCTGAAATTCTCGAAAAAATTCGAACAGTTCCAGGAAAACACACAAAAAAATCTCAAAAACATTCAAAACAAAACTAAATATCACGGAACATTATCGATTAAAATCTTAACACAAAAAATTTCCTAGAAAGCTTAACTATCTTTAACAATAATATTGTAATCTTGGTCATGATTTCTGCCTAACAGTAGGTTAAACATGTATAGTAAAATCGGTTTTCAAATTCCCATTTTTTCGAATAACTCGAAAACCGGCCTTCGAAAAAATGCGAATAATCGAACACCCTAATACGTACATGTGTTCACTTTAACTAAGCCATTGTCCTTGCTTTATACCCAAATTTTTGTTTCTCCTCCCATCCTTCTGCTGCTGTTGACCAACCAATAATGTCTCAGACAGTGCAACGTCATGGTTAGCCTGTCTTTATTACTTTCCATCCTTTTGCATTGTTATTAGTGTAATCTTCTGTTGGCACTACGTTTTTTGGTTTTGTTGTAATTACCAAAGTCATTACAATGTGTCTGCATTGGTGTTTTTGTATTGCCATAAGGTCACCACTCCATTGTTCCACTAGGTGTGGTGGTTAGCATCAACGAGTGCTAGCATCATGTCAAGTAATGAACATAAAACTCAATTACATCTGGCGCAGGTCATAATGAAATAGGCAGGGTGGAGGAGGAAATAAGGTGAGCTAGAAGGCGGTTAGCAAATCCAGCTCTAAATTAATGC
>NW_016166721.1:0-4965 GCF_001687245.7 Rhagoletis zephyria | reverse complement strand
AGCCGCAAATATCCGGCTCGAAGGACCATGAATAACTCAGTGAGAGGGGAGACCAGTATTTGCATGTATGTATTTATAAAAAAAAATATTTATTGGTTCAAAAATGGTGGGTAGGCACTGTGGCCAATGGCAAAGTTCGTTTGCCACCTCTGCATGGTTGTAAGTCATGCAGAGTCCGCAAAATGCTCCGGAAGCAGTGTCCGGAGGATGCATCAGACTAGGCCGAGCATACTTTGAAGTGCCATCTTATTGAAACTTACGAAAGTTCAATTACTTGGCAGTTGAGAAGTGCATGTGCAAAAATTTCCTAAGTTGCATAAAGGAAATTTTTGCACATGCAGCAGTACAAAGCATGTATTTAGGCGCCTGGTGTTAGCAGACGCGCCTAAACAACTTGGTACCCGTATAAAAATATTTAGTTTGATTTGATTTTGAATTTCCAGACAGGTGGCTACTCTCCTTTAATATATTTTCGGAATAAAGCTTTCTTAAAGCTATCTCGTTTGACACCCATATTAAATTTTTTTATTTAACATCTTAAATAAATTGTTTCAAACCTTTTTTCAGAAATATTTTCCAATTAAAGCTTTCTTTATTTCATACCCATTTCTAAATATTACATTTAACTAAATTGAATTAAATGAATTGGCTTTGAATTTCTAAACAAGCGGCATACCTCTTCTAAAATAGTTTCGAAATAAAAGTTGGACACTCACATTTTGATTTGATATTTTATTAGAGCAACAGAAGCCAAATCTAAACATTTTAGAGTTTTTGTGTGTCTGTATGCGCATCACTCAAAAACTAATGCATGCAATTAAATGCACTTTTCATTTATGTATTACCAGAGGTCTAATTTAAAATATACACTGAGGGGAAAAAAATATTAAAATCAAATAGAAACGTAATTGATCTTACTATAAACGTCAACGAAAGTACTGTATATTGGTAAATATTCAATTCAATTACGCGCATATTAAAATGGCCGCGTTCGTACTGAAGAAGCATCCGTGAAGTGAATAATCAAAACAAAAACTAAAAAAAAACTAAAATTTTATTTGCTGTTGCCTGCAGTGGAATTCGAACCCGACCATCTCCGGATATCAACAACTTGTGGCAAGCATCTTTGCGCACTCAGCTACACCCAGCCATATAAATTTGCTTTCAAATGTTGAATATCTATCAACACCACAGCACGCGATCTGTACGGATAAACATGTATGTATGTACTATGTATGTACGTGTGTTGGCACCGCTCTCAGAGCGGCGCTCTGCATGCTTGGGGTGCGTATGTACACTTCCATATACATACTCAGATGTGAACAGTGAAATACGTGCTTAATAAATTTTGTATGAAAATATTATTTTTAAATACGAACATTTTTAAACGATAATCAAATATAAAGTATTCATTTTTACTATGCATTATTTCCCTCAGTGTAGGAAAAACAATATATATTTGAAAAACGCATTTTAAGTAAATTAATAAGATAAAGTAAGAGGAGCAATGTGGATTTCAAATAAAAAGAGGTTTACAGCCGAAAATATTTTTATGGTAGGTTGCCAACTGTTTGAAAATTTTAGTTTAATTTAATTGATAAGATAAATTAAATATTGCAAAATGGGTATCAAACTTAACAGGGTTAGGAAAGTTTACTGCCGAAAATATATTTGAGGAGGGTTGCCACCTTTTTGAAAAATTTAACTTAATTAAATTGATAAAATAAACGAAATATTACAGTACGGGTATCAAATTAATGAGGTTTAAGAAAGATTATTTTCGAAAAAAATTTTTAAGCTGTTTGCCACTTATTTGAAAAATATATTTCAGTTAAATTGATAAGATTAGGTAAATACTGAATTAATACACCTTTGAAGAAAGTGCGCGGTATGTAGACAACACTTATAAGATTATAAATAAAAAGTCGATACTTTACCTACTTTCTAAATACCTTCGAAAATATATTAGCTAACACCCACAGTTATAAAAAATTAAGAATGCTTCCTAAATCGGAAATTTGTTTGAAAATCCCACTTTATAAATATCTTTAAATCTATTTTATTTTTTATGAGTGAGGCCACAAGAGTTTTGGGAGGTACAAAAATATTTCTAACGCGCAGTGAAGCCCGCCGGGTATTTGTTAGTGTATAATATTATTAGTTTACCTTCAACTAATGTCCAAACTTTCGCTTTGTTGATTGTTGAATTCAAGAGGAATTAATGCTACTCATACGCCATGTAACCACCACGCATTTTATCAAAATTAATATGAAAACAATAACAATTGATTACACAAAAGTGATTACGTACAGCATAGTGCTTTTCATTGTAATTATGTAGCAAATTTCCTCTTCTACGAAACGATATTGCTAGCATGTTACTACGATGAAACGGAAACCAATCATCTGTGACATTAGCAGCGATGCGCAAATCGCCAAATGTTTTAAAATAATTAAAAATATTTGCTGTCAATTTCGTTATTTTTTCGAGCAAGACGCTCTTTTTTTCTCTATCTGTTAAGGAATTATTTCGAACTCAAGTAATAGATTGACTGTTCTATTAGTAGGATTGATTTCATTCATTTCATTTCACTAAGTAACCTTAATTAAGCAAGAAGAAAGCTTGTCATTGGACCCTAAGGTAGACATCTATTTAAAGCTAGCTCTCAGATTTGCGTAATCTCAAATGGTACATAACAAAGTTAAACAATTACACTTACTTACCAACTGTCTTACAAAAAGGTCTCTATTCATTAACCTCTGCTGCTATTACATTTGCATTTGTGTGCATACATATATGGGAACATACATATGTATGTACATACATATGTATATGTAGTCTGTGATTTGTAGCCTCTTGTATCTCAAGACACTCTCTATCTACAGTCTTTGTTGCTTGTCCTTTTCGCTTGCTGAAGTGTCAAATAAAATTAGTTATCAACGCTTTGGATTCTCGGTTAGGCAAGATACTTTTATGTATGCACATTAGGGTGGTCCTTAAAAAAATAAAATGATATGATTTTTTTCAGTCTCACCTCCTCAGGCTGTAATACCACTGTCACGGATATCACACACAAATTTTGGTCCAGATTGGAGACGGTTAAGGCGTGTCTCAAAGAGGTCAGAGGCCAGATGCCTCTATGGACTCAAAAATTAATAATGTGTTTTACGTTTAACCCTTTCCGTGCATTTGTACAACATATTGTATATTTAATTTTTTGTAACATTGGAAGCGGCTACTAAAAATATTTTTTTATTTTTGGAAACAAATTACATTTTATAAAGTTTTGGACTGTAACGAATAGTTGCCGTAGATATCAAAATCGAAAATATTTCAAAAGTACTTTTAGAATTTAATTTAAAAATTGACCATTTTAAAAAATTCCAGTGACACGTAAGTAGTGGTAATTTACTGTACCAAAATTACGTGAAAGTCAAGTAAAATAACTAAGAAAAGCACATAGCATGGAAATATCAAAAGCATTGCATCATATAAAAATTCTAAAATTAAACTATCATTATTTTAAATATTTTTTTCGTGTGATCAAAATAAAATGTACAATATACATTTTTTTTTTTTGCTTTTGGTATTATGAGGCTCTATGAACCTTGAAGAAGAAAAATTTGTATATTCGTCAGGGACGGATTTGACGGGAAAAAGTGAATATCCAAAATCGATACTACTGAAGTCAAGGATATCACATGTAAGTTTTGGTTCCGATTGATGTTAGTTAAGATGTCGTCTTCATATGGTACTCTAAGCTATGACCCCTACGTTTGCTTCCTACATTTAAGGACCACCCTAATGCACATACTTATGTATATTTTAAGCTTATAAAAAGCTACTTATGTATGTACACCCACATACATACAGTTATTGTTTAACTTGTCGCTTAGTATTTCAGACCACAACTCGTTAGCACACATATACAATTACATGTATGTTATCTAGTTTGCATTTGTCATAGATATTCTTAGACATGGTTTTGTAATTAATATTTTTTGCTATTCATACATATAAGTTATATGTAGTAACAAAAACTTTTGTTTGAGTATATCGTCCTAAAATTATAATTTCCATTGTTCGCTCGTTTGCATCTTTTTTTTTTGATGCCGCTGCAATCATTACTACTTCTAATGGACGGAACGTCACTGACATTCATGAAAGTTGCCAATGTTTTCACTGTCAACTTTGCCCCTGGCAATAGTAAAGAAGTATCAAAATAAAACAAAAGATCGAATTCTCGATATTTAGAACACAAGATTAAAAGCACTCCTTTATTCCATTCATCAGTAAAGTTTATGAACGATGTTGGCTCAAAAAAGTTTGGCTAAAATAAGGTTTCTTCTTACTTCACCTGTTTATTACGTCATGGGCTCGCCTTAACCGGTTTTATTTTTGGTCTTAATGCGTTTTTATTGGAAGCTTAAACATTTCAGTACCGAGTATCGAAATTATTGAATACTTTGAAAGTATCGACTCAGCACACCACTAGCAGCTTACGTATGGATTTTTTAAAAAGGGGTTTCCAATAAGGACCTCAGCATTTTTTTTTGTATTTCTTAAGCCAAAAGTGAGCGCAGACCGAGCCTTTTTATAATCAAGTGTGTTTCTTAAGTTATTGGGTCAACTTGATCTCATAGGGGTGTAGGTAGAACTTTATACAAAACTCACCATTATGCGATGCCAAATTTTTTAAATCTATGAATACCGAGATCTTGCATTAAATAAGAAATTATTATTTTTGGATTTTGTAGATTTTTTAGGAATTGCTTTGGTATATAGCGTTCGGTGAAGCCATGACTACTAAGTACCTACATATATAACTATTATTTATGTAGTTTTTAAAACAAAACGCTTTTTTTCCGAACGTGAGGGGCATGTTTACAATTTTCGTCATATCTTAGGCCTCGTCAGTCGGATCTTAAAGTATAATAACGGGTGATTTTTTAAGAGCTTGATAC
>NW_016166720.1:23004-23390 GCF_001687245.7 Rhagoletis zephyria | reverse complement strand
TGATTACGAATCTGATATCAGATTTTCAAAATTCAAAATGGCGGTTAAGGGTTTCAAACAAACCCAATCATTTTATTAAAGTTGGTCGCCATTTTGGATCCACCATTAATTAATTAATTTTAATCTTTTAAGACATTTTCTGATTTCAATTTAATGCAAATAAGTATGTACTTATCTAGGCATTAGTTTCTCTGTAAGGCATTCTTTGTTCGCTTCTCTGGATTCGGTTTATCCATGCGTTCTCCCTTCGTTCGAAGGTAATGCTGCGGGCAAGGGCTTACCGCCAATGACATACCCATGTTAAAATAAGGCCTTCTTGAAGCGAAAGGGTAAGCGATTCACATCGCCTAGCTCGTTTCCACTTTCGTTTCTGTGGTAATCGTGTT
>NW_016166720.1:3810-16525 GCF_001687245.7 Rhagoletis zephyria | reverse complement strand
GAAAGCCATAAAAATCTAGTTTTATTCGGCATTATAAAATCGTGGCAAAGAAAAAGAACGATTATTATTAATCAGCTTTTAAATTCTGATGCGATTATTTGGAATTTGAGCGGAACAGCTGATCTCCAATTCGCTTTGAGTGAGAGCGGTGTTTATACACTCTTTCTAACTGTCTGGAGAAATAAACTACCGATTTGAAATGGAGTGTGAGCCAAAACACTTCGCTCTTTCAAAGCGAATTGAAATTCAGTTTATACATATGTTTTGAATCGCGGCGAAATGAATTAAAGCGACTTATGCATGCGTATAAACGTAGTAACAATCAAGCACTTGTACCTCACACGAACCATGCATGCATGTACGTACATACACACGCAACACACTTTAGTATCGATACGAAAACAGTTTCGTTACCAGTGTTGCCAGAATTTTTTGAAGAAAAAAGCTAGATTGTCTCCAAAAAAAGGTTAAAAAAGATAATTTTTTTTTTCGAGCTAAAAACAAAAAATCATTTTTTGCTTTCTTTTTCANTAATTTTTTTTTTTTCGAGCTAAAAACAAAAAATCATTTTTTGCTTTCTTTTTCAAATCTATTGTGTTTCAAACATAACAATTTGGCATAAATCTTTATATGTACATAACCATGATAAAAAAATTTAAAGGATTTACTTTTAGCGTTGTAGTTGCTCTGAAAATTTCAATTTTATAAAGTAGACAAACTTCAAAATATAAACAAAAAATATAAATTCAGCGAACGGTTTTACCTTTAAACACTTGTATCATGTACATACCTACATATAATATATGTACGTATGTATGAAAATAAAGCTACATTTTTGTTTATAAATATATATATATATATATTTTCTAAAACACAAACTGCACTCATATGTATATAAATCAAAAATACCCACACACATATATTATACCTTGTCACTTTTGAATGCATTTCACAATCAGAATCACTGGCGCTTCTTCCATGCGAAATTTCTTCATCCGATCGCTTCGTCAAATATCTTTAACAAAAAACATTAAAATAGACAATACAATTTGATATCTACTGAAAGTTACCTATCCATTGGTTGAGGTTAAAATTTAAAAATTCGTAGCACAAAGCACAGCTCTTTTCCGACGCCACTCAGTTAAAAAATACCAACTAATAGTGATACGCAAACCGGTTTGCGCTTTACGATAGTCGATAACTTTTTTGTGCTTACTATTTTCATAGTTACCATAATCGAAATTTTCTATGATATCTATTTATCTATTACTATTTTTAGAGTTACCATAACACATTTTTTTATGATATAAATATTATTTTCTAAATATCGATTCAATAAAGAACTTTAGTAAGAAAAAAGAAAAAAAGCTAGAAAAGGCCAAATGGAATTAAGAAAAAGCTTAAAAAAAGCTAAAAGCTAAATCACTTATTTTGAGGCTAAATGCATTCAAAAAAAGCTAAATTTAGCCTGGAAAAGGCCGAAGTGGCAACACTGTTTCGTTACCGCCCATATGTTGTGTTGTATTGATTCACGATGATGGTGCATATACGGAACATGCGAGTAACGAGATTATTATGTGAGTAACGATTCGGTACTTCGAGTCAGGGGTTGTATTCGTTACTCAGTAGCAAACCACAGCTCTATTCATGAAAAACAGCTTCTCCTAAAAATACAATCGCCATTCGGAGTCGGCGTAAAACTGGAGGTCCCTTCGCTTTGTGTGACAGCATCAAGGTGGACAGTGAATCAAAATCAAACTTTATTGGAAATACTGCGACCACGAGGCTGTGTAGAATATTACAGCAGTTTCGAACAAATATGCGAATGCATAATTTAAATCCATTTTAGCGTATAAAAATCAAAATTTGCTCTAAGCAAAACTAATTTCTTTATTACTGTAATCGTGACCATGAATGACATGGTTGCGATTAATTTAATTGTAACCCTAAAAATTTAACGATTACGACCACTGTAATCGTAATCCTAATTTTCATGATTTCAGTTACGGTAATTGTAATTGAAATTTTTAGGATTACGATTGCTATAATCGTAATCATAAAAAGTACGATTACGACTACAGTAGTCGTAATCGTCAAATTTTAAGGATTAAAATTAAAGTATCCGCAATCAAGCATGTTATAATTACAATTACAGTAATCGTAATGCTGAAAATTTTCGGGATTACAATTACAATAATCGTAATCCTAAGTAATCAAAATGTAATCGTAATAGTAAAGTGCCCAGCTCTGCTGCTAAATAACAAATCACTGGAAATGCTATTTGAATATGTGCAGTCAAGGTATAATTTCAAATACCTAATTACACGTCGTCTTAATCAAGACCGGCTAGAGCACTTTTTCGGCAACATGAGCACGCCAAAAGAATTTAAGTTTAGGCTTCGGAAGAATATTTTAGGTACTTTTTCGTATTTTTTCAACAAATTGTAATACAAAAGTGATATGCAAGATTTAAAACACTTTACAGCAAGAAATACCGAAAACCTGCAAAATACCGGTAATGTTGAACAAGACCAAAGCGAGTGGCTGAACTCCAGTAGTCCTCAGTTGTTGTGTACCAACGAAACGGAAAACGAAGCCGACGAAGCTGACAAAGCCGCCGAAGAAGAGCATGAAAATATTTCGGATATAAGTGATGTTAATTTAGAAAGCGGTCTGGGAATTCTGCACGAAGATGCCCTTGAATATATAGCAGGATATATTATCCGAAAACAGGGTCTTCACAAATACGAGGAGGCAAGCCAAACTAATTTTACCTGGGTGGATCCGACATCAAAAGGTTTTTTGAAGAAGCCATCACTACACTACGGTAATCATTTTCTCACACGCAACACTAATTCAAAAAAGCGCCGACCAGTACAAGTACTGCTGACGCAGAAAGGTTTCATGCACATGGGACTACCGAGCAAATACAAGCATACATTGATATACATTAGACTGCATCACTCCCCATACAAAAAAAAAATTGGTATTGTTTTTCCAACGGAATTATAAAATCTATTATATTCTAAGGGTAAGAACATAGTGGAGCGGCGAGCAAAGAGCATCGAGCAAAGCGTCGATTTCAAACGCATATGTTTCAATGGGAAAGCGCATAGTGAAGAGCAAAGCGTACATACACGTTTGTAACTGAAGCTTTGCTCGATACTAGCTCTTCGCTTTGCTCGCCGCTCCACTATGTTTTGACCCTAAGACGTTTACCGAAATATTTCGGAAAAATATTAAGATTTATGTGAGCTGGACCGATTTAAAACTACTTCCAAAAATTTAGTTTTTTGTGAATAAAATTTTTTTTAAATTATTTTTTGCAAAAGATCCCCTTAGATTACAAAACAGTTTAAGCTTAAAAAATTTGCATAGAAATATTAAAAAAATATTTTCATCGGGATCGCAATGAGATTTTTGATGCTGTTTTTGAACTTTTTTCAAGGGCTGGTCTAAAAAAAACTTGAATAACTTAGCCTAAACTTTATCGATTCAGACTTATGAGGTATCATTGGAATGGCATTTGCAAATGAGCTCAAGCAAAGCATGAAAGAGAAAGGTAATACAAACGACCCACATTCCATGTTGAATTAAGATGTGTTGGTATTTGATAAAGAAAAATATTTCAATGAGTTTTTTTCAAAAATTTATTTAAGAAACTATTTTTATTCATAAAAAACTCCATTTTTGGTGTTTTTTTCCAATCGGTCCAGCTCACGTAAATCTTAATATTTTTCCGAAATATTTTGGTGGAAGTCTTAAAATATAATAAATTTCGCCGTGAAGACAACTTTTTCGAACTTTCCAGAATATATTAGTCTGTGGAACTGTAGAAGTTAGGAAAATATTACAGCGCTCCAACTACTACTGCTACTCTGTTCGCATGTTCGCTTTTTTATTATAGTATAGATCACGGCAAAATTAGAAAAAGTGACATTCTGTAAAATAAAGCAATAAAAGTTAAGTAGTCATACATAAACAGTTACGCTTTTTTAATTGTTTCTTTGTTTAAATTTATTTTTTCATGTTGACTATCGAATAACATGACAAATATTTTTATATGGAGTAGGTATATCAAAAAAATATCGTTCGCAAAAGAAAAGAAAACGGCGGTTTATTATTTGAATCGTATAATGCCGTTTTAGTTTTCGTTTTTACCACCACAAAATAATTGAAGAAAGGGGGACAAAAAATAACCCTTTTTTGGAAATGTTCTATATACATCCATACCTTCCTTCGTCGACATCGAGAAGGTTGCTTACGTCCCTCAATGATTTTCACTGAAGGTTCTACCTGGTTCTCTCACGTTCCTCCTCCGACAGCATAACTGCAAACGCCAGCGAATCCATATAACTTAGGTTTGAAAATTTCAATAAAACGTTTTGTGCAATGCGAATTTATAAAAGGTGGTAGCGATAGTACAAAAACAAAAACTAACATGTATTTTGTTTTCTCTTTCGGTACACAAATGTCAAATTTCAGCTATTCTTCGCTCAAGGAGGAAGAGGGAAAGAAAATTCCACCACTCTTACTTTCGCACTCACTCATAAAGAATTTTGACATATGTATACCGAGGCGAATTAAAGAAGCTGCACGGGGCGAATCGTAAGAAATCGCGGCGAATTCGTAGGGATCTATTGAATTTAGATGCTTCCGTTTTACATTGCGTTTACGTGCATTATAACCATTTGCATTCATCACAGCGAACGGCAGTGCGCGCGAGTGACGAAAGCAGCCACAGTAGCATGCTGAAATGACTCGCTTATATATACACGAGATTTGGAAGTTTTTATCCAGACGTCCAATGGACATGTTTGAGATATCGTTGGAAAGGTCTTGCAGAGTGTGTCCAGAAAATGTATTCAAGCTTCATATGCGATTAACCGGATTCTTAAAAATTAGGCTAAAGTGTTGCGAAACAAAAAACGTTTTTTTGCTTTCGCCGGTTTATGGGGGCATGTGGGCAGACCCAACAAATTTACTGTTATTCTATAGGCCAATACCTTTCAAACGATACCTTATATATTAAGTTCCGGCCACTAGTTGGAAAGATATGTGTTTTGGTTCGTGTCTCCACTACGAGATGCTTTGGTATGTATGAGGCGTCTGTATGTACCATCATTTAATTTTTTTCAAACTTTCAGGAATTAAAGTATGTTTTTATTCGTATGCCTTTGTGGGCGTGGCTGCTGCCTGAATTTCGAAAAAATGCAATTTTTTAAACTACAACTGAGGCCGCACTACTCAGTCCATGTCATTCATGTGGATATCAGTAGAAGGGCCTTCAAACAAGCTATCTAACGCTATCTTTTGTGTTTATGAAATATAAATATGTCATAACGTTATCGCCTGAAAACTAAAAATCGGGCTGCTGAAAATATAGACTTCGAGAATTTTCTCAAAAGCTGGTCAGTCGATTTTATTCTTAGTTTCCACAAATCTAGCCCGAAACCTTAGCTTTCATCTGGTATATAGCTTATATCTGGGAAAACTCTTGTTGTGGAGATATTACGATTCAAATTGAAAAAATGTCGCTCCAAAAAGGGTCAAATGGTTCAAAATTAACATACTCGTCTAATTTGGTTACTTTAAGATATAAAAATAACATACCCAGTTCCCCGAAAAAAATTCCCATTCCCCGATTACCACTTAAACCGAAATTCCCTGCAAATCGGGGAATTTTCCGCGAGTTGACAAGTTGAAGGATGCAGCTGTGCTAATCACTTCGTACATGTCTTGGAAACCACAATTTGTGTGTATTTTAGAGTTTTTTTTCAGTCATATGCCGAAATTGTAACATTTTCAACGTTTTAATTGTAGTTATGTACACAGTATTTAACTATGCTACATGTGTTTATCACCCACACTTAACCTACCTGGAAAGACGCGTACAATATTAGCTACAGTTGTACATAAATATATATGTATGAGTGCATTTAGTTCACCCAATGTGCCGCTACTACTTACATACATATGTAAATTGCCACACGGTCAAAACTTTGGGTTTAATTTTTAAACCGCGCTGGGACTACTGCCTTTTTAAATTTTTTTATAGTCTACTTTTTAAACTAGTCAATAGTTTTAAGCAATTTTTAATATGTTCTGGTTTAAATTTTAGTCGAAAAAGTTCGTGGTTTAAAACTCAAACCAAAATGTTTTAATTCTAGTTTCTAGGTTTCATATATAGAAATTTTTGTTTAAAATCTAAACCGAAATAGGAAATGTTTGCACACAGCGAAATGTGGTGTTGATTCAAACTCAACATATGAAAGCACATTTACATGCGTGGCTGTAGTTGAGTGTGCAAAGATGCTTGATACAATTGGTTGCTACCAAGGCTGTCCGGGTTCAATCCCCATCAGACGGAGCATGAAATTTAAGACCTTTTTTATATTCTAAATTATGAAAATGTTTGGGTTAAAAATTTAAACAGCACTGTTTAAATTCTAAACCCAACATAGGTGCTCTCTTTTTTTAATCTTGGAAGGTTTGTATTTGAAACTGAATTTAGTTTGGTCATATATGTATGTAGTCCAAAAAATTTAAAATTAAAACCGAAACTTTTAACCGTGCACTGAGCAAAACTACTTGAGAAAAAAGCATTAGTTTGAATAGCACGAGTGCAACATCGTACACGTGATAGAAGTAAAACTTCTTGTGTGCGCCACACACCCGGTAGAAATCTTAACAAAAATATACTACGAGACAATCCCACGAATACAGTTGTTTATTGTATCCAAAGTTGGTACCAAGTTGATAAGATTTTATCATTTCTCATAATTTGCTTTTAATTTTAATATTTTCGAATACAGAGGATATGATCATTCTTTTTTGCTTTATTCCGTATACGGAAAATTATATGTTTCAAGGGACACATCGCTTTGAATACATAATTTAGATTTAGATAATATTTTTAGCAATTTAGTTGAGAAAAATAAAACATTTAGATTATTGTTTGTATTTAGGTCGATTTTAAATGTGCTACCCCAAAATAATTGATATCAAATAAAACACCTCTTTGAGGTAAAATTTTTGAGTGACGAAAGCTGAACTAGAAACACAAAATTTATGATATCAATTACGTGACGAAAATTATACGCATTTTTTAACCGCCTTTGAAACGTGCGGAAAATCCTTTTTTTTATTTATTCGGAACGTTGCAAAATTGCGTCTACTGCTAGAAACACAAAATAAAAAACAGAACTTTTGCAACGAATCGCATGAATAAATAAAAGGATTTTCCGCACGTTTCAAAGGCAGTTAAAAAATGCGTATAATTTTCGTCACGAAATTGATATCATAAATTTTGTGTTTCTAGTTCAGCTTTCGTCACTCGAAAATTTTACCTCAAAGAGGTGTTTTATTTGATTACCCATACAATGGATAATTAAGTGACAATTCATTCCGTTCCCTTATTTCCATTATAACCCAGGCATTATTTAGGTACTACGGGCCAGCTGATTTTGAAACGCCAAATTCAGAATTTTAGTATGGCAACAACTTTTTCGAGTTCACCTGGGTCCAGTGATAGAAACTTGTTCCGATTCGTAGCGGACATTGGTATTCGTAGCTTTGCTACGATGGATTGCGTGATAGGTATGCATAGCAATTTAAAAGAGTTCTTTATTCCGAGTAATACTAGTTTACAATTCATTAAGATCTATGAAAAAATTATGAAATTCCATGCGAATATTTAAATGTAATTTTTTGAAATTCTATTAATTCCTAATTCTAAAGCTATTTAAACAGAAAGCATAATATTTTTAACTGAATTAAAAAAATTAGCTTCCGATGGGCATGCCGGACAGAGGTGGGAATGAACAACGTATTTATTTATTTATTTTCCGAGAAAGATTATCTGGTTTCAGATTTCTCTGTTACGAATTGGTTTTAAATAGACAGCCTCTCCATCCTGCTCTTAGTGCAGTTCAGAAAAACCAAGGATGCAACTGAATTTTCGAAAATTTACTAATCGTCTACAAAAATGGCAGAATCCCTTGAAAATGAGAAAGCACACAAAATAATCGTAGGTAGATAAAATCATCGACAAAATCCCAAAGGTGAGATTTTACAAGACTACAGTGAAACCCGCTTAAGTACCTCCCGGCTTAAGTACCTAACCCGCTTAAGTAACAAACATTTTTGGGCAATGTGAATTTTTGAATGTAATCTGAAGAAAATCCCTCTCTTAATTACCTCCCCGCTTATTTACCCAACCCGCCTAAGTACCTCAATTTTTCGTTCCCCATTTACCATTTTACCTATAATTTTCCTCTTTTAAGTGCTCTTTTAAAATTCCTTAAAATATTTACATATTTTGAATCTCAGTGGCAACGTTACACTCCTTCGGCAAAAAATTATAAAAAATCAACGGTAATTTTTAGCCACTTGAAACTTGCACATTATTACTCTAAAATTGAATCGGCTATAAAACTGTATACTCTTAAAACACATCTGAGAAAAAAAATTTTAAATTTTCATGAATTTTTTTCTTTAAGTGTTCTATAAAACCTTAAGCTTAGGTTTACATGGTATTTGTTAGGGAATGAACTGTATTTTAATTGAAAAATCTTAAATAAAAACGTATACATACTTCATTAAATGTTTATGTTTTATTCAAGGAGCTACATATTTATGTAAGTTAACAAAAAGATGTAACCGAAGGCTTCATACCTTTCATGAACATCTGAAAATTTTACTTTAACAGATTACTGCATTTGAAAAAATGTACATATATATTCACAGCATACATAGATAGAGGAGATACATATATAAACAAGTAAAGAAGTATAAGTTGTGAGGACCAAATATCCCCGAAGAATTTTGCCCACACAAATACCCGCCACCAAAGCAGCCAGCCACACAATAAATCACAGCAACAAGCCAAAGCAGCCAGCCACGCAACAAGTCACAGCAACACCAGTCATAGCAACACCCGACAGTCTCTTCGTTGCTATGACAACGCAAAATCACACAGCAACATGTAGCAGCGCCACCACGCAACATCAAACATTTTACTATTACTATCAGGGTGTCCAGATTGTAAAAAAAAGCGCAATTTCTGAAAAAAATCGCCAAAAATCGTAATTTTTTTAATACAATTCATGAAATCGGTTTAACAAATCTTTTATTTTAAAAATGAGATCTTGTTATAATATAGTTTTTAAAACCAAAAACTGCGCAATTATTATATTTATTATAACTCATATTAATTGATTAATCGCCCAATCCGCTTTTAAGAGCTCGGCACTAAAAATTAAATAAAAACCTATAATAAGGCGAAATCAGCTATTTTCACAATTTCTTCAAAATCACATATAGTGTCTGAATGATTTACATTTCTGTTGTTATCATATATTAGCTATTCAACCTTGATAATATACTGTTTGATATTGGAAACGTTTTGCAGCAAAAACTATTAGCCTTCATATAACACTTTATTCGAACTATTGAATTAAGGCTTTCCAACCCCATCCTATTTCGAATCTTAGTTTTTGTTGAATTCATTACAGAAAAAGCGCGCTCAACAAAGCATGTGAGTACGGCAAGGATAATAATATGAATTTACTCATATATCCAAACATTTTATTGTCTGTTGCGGTTTTCACTCCGTAAGCAATTATCCAAAATTCTTCAGAGTCGGATGGAATGGTTCTGAGTTATTCCATGGGAAAGTTAAAAGATTTAAATATTCAGTTTCCGCTGCTTTTCTTTCCTTCAAAGTCAAATAGTGAATTGGCAGGTCCCTGAAATTGCCCTCTTGTGATTCACACACTTTTTTGGTGAAAAAATCAAAGCTTTTTTAAAAGTATTTAATTGACTAGGTAATCGTTTCAAAAGTTCTTCGATTAGGGTGATTAAACATTTTTCAGTCATTTAATATGCTTCTTAAGACAATTTTATCACGCAATTCATTAGCCTCTTCTGAAAAATTATTGTGGAAAACTAAGTTTTGTATATTTTTATAAATGGAAAAAATTTATTTGAAGGGGAAAAATTTCCTAAATTTTTACGCGCAATTATCCAAAAAAAATCGCCAACTTGGCGCGAAATCGCCACATCTGGACACTCTGATTGCTATTACTATTTTTCCAAAAGTCACAGTATTCTTTCGACGTCTTATGTAATCTCTCAAACTCAACTTCAAAAAGTTCAAGAAATAAGAGACCTTGGTGTAATTTTCAGCTGTATATGGTCTTTTAACAGTCATATCAGTCACATCATTTCTAAATCTTACGCTGTACTTGGTTTTCTCAGGCGTCAGAGCTCAATGTTCTCTGACCCCTATACACTTAAACTGTTATACACATCTTTTGTTCGTTCTAAGTTAGAACATGCTTCTTTTTTCTGGAGGCCATACCACTCAAACCTAATTAATAGGATTGAAAGGGTTCAAAAGATTTTTCTTAAATTTGCCCTCAGAAATCTTAACTTCAGCGAGCCTATTCCATCGTTTAAGTCTCGTTTGCTATTAATAGACCTTAAATCACTGGAAGCCAGAAGATCTTTGCTATCTCTAACTTTTACCTTCAACTTAATAAATGGTGTGATCGATTGCCCTACGCTCCTAGAGCAGGTCAACTTCAATGTTCCTCTAAGGAATCTTCGCAATCCTCTGCCGTTTTATGGAGGAAATTGTAAAACGGAGTATGCCAGAAATTCTCCTATTTCAAGAGCTTTAAACGAATTCAACACGACCTCGAATTCTATCGAACTGGATTTCTCTCTTCCAAAAAGTTTATTTATTTTATCTTTGATCTCGAAACTGTAGAGTGCTTTATGTGTGTGCTTTTACACGTATCGTCTAAGTAGCTAAATTTTTATCTCTAGTCTGTAAGGAACATCTGTTTCATATGACTGCAATAAATTACAAATTAATGATACAACACAACCGATCAACAGGGAGTCAGCCCGAGACTGTGGTCGTGAACAGACGGCTACTGGCAAGAAGTGACTCCACCTGCACCGGCTCGAGTGTCGGGCTTGATTCCACTTCTGCAACAGCTGCTGNATCTGTTTCATATGACTGCAATAAATTACAAATTAATGATACAACACAACCGATCAACAGGGAGTCAGCCCGAGACTGTGGTCGTGAACAGACGGCTACTGGCAAGAAGTGACTCCACCTGCACCGGCTCGAGTGTCGGGCTTGATTCCACTTCTGCAACAGCTGCTGGTAGGGTGATTTCTTCTGCATCGGCTTGAGTGTCGGGCTGGACGTCACCTTCCCAGCGGCAGCGCTACAAGCTACACACGCTCTCACCACAGCCTCTCGTGAAACTGCGTATGGGCGACACCCGCTCGTCCGCAGTCAGCACCGCCGTTAGCAGAGTGACGTCGACAGCGCCTACAAGAGCGCTTATTACCGCCGTCAGCAGAGCGGCATCAACAGCGCCATTCATCGGTGGGACTAGAGCGCCACTCTCCGGCGTCACCAGAGCGCCACACATTGACGCGCGTAGAACGTTACTCTCCGGCGCCACTAGAGCGATACTCATCGGTGCGAACGGAGCGCCACGTGTCAACGTCACCAGAGCGCCACTCATTGACGCGAGTAGAACGTTACTCTCCGGCGTCACTAGAGCGATACTCACCGGCAGTGTTGCCATTTTATCCGTTTTCCGGCTAGATTTAGCCGGTTGCGATAGCAAACAGCCGGAGAAATTTCGATTTAGCCGGCAGCCGATTTGTTAGCCGTTTTGCAGAAAAAAATTAGCCGTTTTTAGCCGATTTTGCCATTTGTCTTATTTTCTTAAATTTCAAATGTGTATATATGTTTCCATTTTTGACTAAGCGACCCAAAATCTGTTAGAAATGGCTACTAGCCTTATCGTGGAGAAAATTTTCATGTCAGGCAGGGTTGTATGAAATTGGGCCGATTTCGCTTATTTTTATTTTAAACGAAGAAGGGATTTTCTTCATAAAATGTTTGTTATAAATGTCTTAATTTTAAGTGTGAAGTTTTATTCGTAAACTTAGAAAATAAGAAATTGTTTCACTGTTAAGAGACTTAAGATTCGTTTGTGTTTGGATATAGTGCTAACAAACAGAATAAATATTACATGTAGATATTGTCTTCCCAGATAGCGCATATTCAATTCTGCCTAAATTACAAAACATCATTTTTGCCCACTCCCAAAGGTTTAAGGTAAGGGAAGAATTGATATTTTCAAGCACTATGTACACATATTTATTATTTTAAATAAACTTTTTTGCTGAGAACTTATTTAAATTCCAAAAACCGAATGCCAATTTAAATTAAAGGAACCAACACTGAAGTGAGTCAAAATGAAAATAAAAGAGCACAAATTTCTATGTAAAGCAAAACTCTCTGGGAATCCTACGAGACATCTGCCGGTCATATGACCGGTCATCTAAATGGGAGATCTGCAGTCTTTTAGCATCATATTTTACATCAGAATTGAAGGGATTTCTGAAAAATCCGACCAGTTATTTTGTGTAACTGTGATTTTGCATCCCTTGTCAACATATCGACTGCTGAGTGGAAAATCGACCTATCTCGGCAGCCAGTTCGAAAACGCCCTATCTCAAAAAACGTTTCAAGAACGCCCTATTTCAGAATTCGTTTCAAAAACGCCCTATCTCAGCTGTCGATTCAAAAACGCCCTATGTCAGCACATTTTCAATACATTTTGAAGTAAGATAGGGCGTTTTTGAACCGAATTCTGAGATAGGGTGTTTTTCAATA
>NW_016166720.1:0-1894 GCF_001687245.7 Rhagoletis zephyria | reverse complement strand
GTTACCAAGAAATACGTTTAGGATACAATTTTGAAAAATGGGCGTGGCACCGCCCACTTATGATCACATATATGTATCTCGGTAACCGTTCTACCAATTTGTACCAAACTCGGTGTGGTTATTGTACTTGCCACATAGAAGCAAAACGTTGAAACTTATTGAAATCGAACTAAAATTACGGCCGCTTTTCATATAACAGTAAATTTCAGATATGCTTGAAACTTCAATATTTCGAAATTTAAGGACGCTAATTTACTCAAAATGGATACACCTCGGTTTACCATGTAGCGGTAGCTTTCGGAAAGGTGAAAAACATATATTTAATACTTGCGCCGGGTATTTAATGTTCGGCTCCGCCCGAACTTAGACTTTTTTACTTGTTTTTATTTAACAATTTCTATTGATAAAAAATTACGTTGATTTAATTTTTTTGCGAACAATCATAGTGCGTCATTACATACCTGTAAATTTTTTTTATATGTATTTAAATAATCATTTTAAATATTTAGGCAATCAAAAGCTCCTCGGGATTCCAGTAAAATGAGTTTAGAATGGAGCACGATATGTTCGCCTTATATCGATATACGTATATGTAAGTATATAAAAAGTATGTAATGAAATTTATAATATAAAGATAACTACGAAAAATAAATCGGGAACGAAAAGTTCAACAAAAATCTACCAAAATGAGAAAAAGTTTACCTTTTTACCAACCCACATTTTTTCTACCAATTTTGGTAACAATTTACCAAAGTGGCAACCCTGGTCATAAAGTGTCTACAAGTGTTTCAAAGTCTAATTCAGTCTTATTCATTGTTAGGGGATTGTTATAACTATTAACTTGGAGAAAATTATCGGCCTCAGTTATTGAAGTATCGGAGTTTTCGGATGTCTAATATTTACCGTTATACGGGAAGTGGGTGTAATTTTAATTCGAATAGAAAAATTTGCAACGAATTTCTTTCTTGTGCTAAGATTATTGAATGCACCGAGTTTGGTAGAAATTGATGAATCGGTTACCGAGATGCACATTTGTGATTAAAGGGGCGGCGCCACACCCATTATCCAAAAGTTTATAATAATCTAATTTCCTGCTAAGTGGTTATTGTAATCATCGATTTATCGCAGTTTTCGTGTTTCTGTAAATTACCGTTATATGGCAGGTGGGCGTGGTTATTTCCCGATTTCAAACATTTTCAACAGATTTTTTAGTTAGACCCTACCCAAGGCTCGTACCGTGTTTGATAAGGGTTTGGTGAAGCGGCTACCGAGATACAGCATTTCATCATAAGTGGGCGGGGTCANCCAAGGCTCGTACCGTGTTTGATAAGGGTTTGGTGAAGCGGCTACCGAGATACAGCATTTCATCATAAGTGGGCGGGGTCACGCCCATTTTATGACTACAACGGTGTATTTCGGTAACCACTTTATCGATTTGTGCCTAACATGGTTCAATTATATCATTAAGTCTAACTCTGCATACTATCGAAACCGTTATTTTTTACCACAATTCCACTTCACGCGGTAATTTTCAGCAATTTGCGTCTAATATTTACTGAAATATCGTAGTTTTTGCATTTTTAGAAAACATCGTTATATTGGAAGTGGGCGTGGTTACAGCCCGATTTCCCCCATTTTCAATACCAACCTGCCTTGGATAAAGGGCAACCTACATACCAAATATCGTTGAGATATCTCAATCTTTGCTCCAGTTATCGAGACGGACAGACAGACATGACTTAAACGATTTCTCTTTTCATTCTGAGTGATTTTCACTGCCGTGTGATTGGTATGTAAACCGGTAACGCAATTTAATGGGTTTACCTCCTACATAAAGGAGATATTTCGCAAAAACTGGTATCTGAACAATCAGTAGTATAGGAGATAAAGCTTA